>NW_007247278.1:211875-214557 GCF_000164805.1 Carlito syrichta | reverse complement strand
GGCAATCCTTCCGCACAGCCTTCCAAGTAGCCGGAATTACAGGCACGTGCTACCACGCCCAGCTGATTTTTTGATTTATTGTAGAGATGAGGTCTCGCTGCCCAGGCGGGTCTCGAACCCGTGGGCTCAGGCAATCCACTCACCTCAGCCTCCCAAAGGTGCGGGATTACAGGCTGAGCCACCGAGCCCGGCTGGGAATAATTTTTTTAAAAAACAGAATAATAAAAATAAATAAAATGCAACAGGAAAAGGAATGCTCACAAATGCATTTCATAATACACATAAAAAAAGAAAAACCAGTCCTGCTGCTTCTCCCTCCACCCGAAGTTCTATTTCCATAGGTCCATGGAGGAAAAAGGTGCAGCTAAGGAAAGGCTCCTCAGATGATGTCTGGCCTGAGTCTTCAGATGAAGTAGGAGCTTCCTAAAAGGTTGTGAAAGGCAAACCCATCCAGAGGTGTGCAACTGGACACAACAAAAAGTCAGGTACAGTATGTATTGCTGGATGACATGATTAGGTTGAGGGCATGG
Source organism: Carlito syrichta (assembly GCF_000164805.1). Taxonomy (NCBI): domain Eukaryota; kingdom Metazoa; phylum Chordata; class Mammalia; order Primates; family Tarsiidae; genus Carlito; species Carlito syrichta. The sequence goes on along the minus strand of NW_007247278.1, from coordinate 214,027 downwards.
TAAACTGGGAGTAAAAGTCAGTATGTGCTAATTAGTGAGACAGGAGCCAGAGTGATAAATCTGAGACTAAATTAGACATTTGGATTTCACACTTGCTACCTACAATATATGGACAAAAATAACACTGAATCAGTCTGTCTGCTTGCCTGCCTATATCTATCTATCTACGAATGAGTTGGAGTCTCACGCTGGCACCCAGGCTGGAGTACAGTGGAACAATCACAACTCACCACAGCTTCAAACTACTGGGCTCAGGCGATCCTTCCACCTCAGCCTCCTGAGTAGCTGGGATTATAGGCACAAGCTACAACATCTGGCTAATTTTTTGATTTTTTGTAGATACTAAGTCTCACCGTGTTGCCTAGGGTGGTCTCAAACTCCTGGGCTCAAGCAATCCGCTCACCTCAGTCTCCCAGAGTGGTGGGATTTCAGGCATGAGCCACTGCACCCAGCCCAGTCCTTCCATGCAATATACAAAGCAAAACAAACAAAACATAACAGCTACCATTTATTGAACTCCTAAGAGCATTATGTTCTAGAGCAGGGGCACCCAACCTTTTGGCTTTCCTGGGCCACATCGAGTAAAGAGGAATTGTCTTGGACCACACATAAATGATATATTTGGTGTATACAAATGATAAGACTTCTGTTTTTTGTTTGCTGTTTTTTTTTTTTTTTTTTTTACCATAAAGCTTAGAAAAATGAGCCAGGCGTGAACCACACGCCTATAATCCCAGAACTTTGGGAGGTGGAGGCAAGAGGATTGCTTGAGCCCAGGGGTTCGAAATCAGCCTGGGCAATTTGGTGAGACCTGGTCTCTACAATAAATCAAATCAAAAGAATTAGCTGGGCATGGTGGCGCACACCTGTAGTTCCAGCTGCTTAGAAGGCTGAGGCAGAAGGATCACCTGAGACCAGCAGACTGAGGCTGCAGTCGCCATGAGCACACCTTGCACTCCAGTCTGGGCAAAAAAGTGAGACTCTTTGTTGATTCAAAAAAAATAATAAAGTTTAGAAATATGAGAACAATATAAATTAGTGGAAAATTTAGCTTCGTTTTTGTAAAACTAATCTATCAATGTCTGGTTTGATGGAGGCAGTTGTAATTCTTAGTGAATTCTCAGAGTGTCTGTCAGAAATGTTTGTTTGAATTTTGCTCTTCGTGTGCTTCATAATTGAAAACAGCAGCTCACAAATGTATGTGCTGCCAAAAAGTGATGTCATGAGTAAGGCATGATTGTGAACTTCAAAAATGGAACAATGCCTGAGGTAATAAAGAAAATAAACGTGAAAAAACACATGATATTAGAAGATTTTGTGGGGCCACATCACTAGCTATCCTGGGCCACATGTGGCCTGGAGGCTACGGGTTGGACATGCCTGGTCTAGAGGTTAAGAGCAGGAGCGCGGGGCTGGGCATGGTGGCTCACACCTGTAACCCCAGCACTTTAGGAGGCCGGAGAATCACTTGAGATCAGGAGTTAGAGACCAGCCTAGGCAACATGGTGAGACCCTGTCTCTATAAAGATAAAAAAAGGGGTAACCCTTTCAGGTCTCTTCCCACTGTGGGAACTTTTTTCTCCTCTCAATAAATCCTGCTTTCTCAAAAAAAAAAATTAGCCAGACATGGTGGCACATGCCTATAGGCCCAGCTACTTGGGAGGATGAGGAGGGAGGATACCTTCAGCCTAGTAGGTTGAGGCTGTGGTGGGCCGTGATCAATGCCATTACACTCCAGCCTGGGTGACAGAGTAAGATCCCAACTCAAAAAAAAAAAAGTATAACTTTGCTTTTGATTTTTGTTTTTTGAGTTGAAGTCTCACTCTATTACCCAGTTGCACAACCACTGCAGCCTCAACTTGCTGGGGTCAAGCGATCCTTCCACCTCAGTCTTCCAAGCAGCTGGAACAATAGGCACGAGCCACCATGCCCAGTTACTTTTTTATTTATTTATTGTAGAGATGAGGTCTCACCAAGTTGTCAGGCTGGTCTTGAACCCCTGAGCTCAGGCAATCCTCTTGCCTCAGCCTCCCAAAATGCTGGGATTACAGGCTTGAGTCACCACGCCCGGCCATAAATTTGCTTAAATGACCATTTTTTGTTTTTTGTTTTTTTGAGTTGGAGTCTCACTCTGTCACCCAGACTGGAGTGC
>NW_007247278.1:199423-211855 GCF_000164805.1 Carlito syrichta | reverse complement strand
CAGCCTCGACCTGCTGGGCTCCGGCGATCCTTCCACCTCAGCCTTTCCAAGTAGCCGGAATTACAGGCATGCGCTACCATGCCCGGCTGATTTTTTGATTTTATTGTAGAGATGAGGTCTCGCTGCTGCAGGTGGGTCTCGAACCCGCGGGCTCAGGCAATCCACTCACCTCAGCCTCCCAAAGGCGCGGGATTACAGGCTGAGCCACCGAGCCCGGCACAAATGACCATTTTAAATTTTTATTTATTTATTTATTATTTTTTTTTGAGTTGGAGTCTCACTCTGTCACCCAGACTGGAGTGCAGTGGCTGCTCCCGGCCACCGCAGCCTCGACCTGCCAGGCTCCAGCGATCCTTCCGCCTCAGTCTTCCGAGTAGCTGGAATTGCAGACATGCGCTACCATGCCCCGCTGATTTTTTTGATTTATTGTAGAGATAAGGTCTCGCTGCCTAGGCGGGTCTCAAACCCACAGGCTCAGGCAATCCACTCACCTCAGCCTCCCAAAGGCACGGGATTACAGGCTTGAGTCACCACGCCCGGCCATAAATTTGCTTAAATGACCATTTTTTAATCGCTCCAGCTCATGACTTAAGATTCTGGCGTGTGATTCCTTCCTCTCCCTCATATCCCACATACGGTTATTCTCTAATCCTACTCATTTCTTGCAGTGAAGACTCATGCTTTCTTTAGTTCCCATGGAACCATCTTGTCAAGAACCTTATGTCATATTCCTAAACTCCATCTTAACTTCAAAATGTGTCTCTACCCATCTTGTACAATGCTTCCAGAGCAGCTTTACCAAAATGTCATCTTGTACTTGACTTATGGCATAGTCAAGGTGACCATAACTTTGTTTGCTGGGGATAGTCTCAGCTTATAGCTGTTATCCCAGTGTCATTATTAATAGTGGATCCTTTCATTCAAAGAGGTCCTGATTTAGTGATAAATTATTTGGCCACCCCTATACATTTGCATGGAGAGCTATCAGAGGTTTTCAAGCTGAGCAATGATTCTATTAACTCCTAGTCTAGTATTCCAGCATTTCCACCAACTACCTCTTAGCTATCCTTCTAAGTTTAACACATATTACTTCCTGACTTGTAGCTTTCCCTGGATCAAAGTAAACTGTTTGCCATTCACTGTGTGTGGCCTGTAATTTGCCACTTTAAAAACTTTGCCCAGCCGGCTTGGTGTCTCAGCCTGTAATCCCGCGTCTTTGGGAGGCTAAGGTGAGTGGATTGCCTGAGCCCACGGGTTCGAGACACACCTGGGCAACTTGGCAAGACCTCATCTCTACAATAAATAAAAAAAATCAGCCAGGTGTGGTAGCGCACGCCTGTAATTCCGGCTACTTGGAAGGCTGAGACGGAAGGATTGCCCAAGCCCAGCAGGTCGAGGTTGCAGTGGCCGGGAGCCACTGCACTCCAGTCTGGGCGACAGAGTGAGACTCCAACTCAAAAAAAAAAAAAAGACAGATTGGGGTGGAAGAAGCAATTGAAAGTAGAAAGGGTGGAAGAACTAGAAGAGACGCTGGCAAAAATGGGAAGCAAAGAAGTTAACCACATCAAATGTAACTACAGAGAGGTCATAGCTGGCTTTGGTGACAAGGAGCCAATTGCTGACAGCATGAATAGCCAGCAGCAGAGCAGTGGTGTAGGACACCCTGTGGCCAGTGCTTAAGCAGAGTAGAGCCCATTTCCAGTATTCATAAACAGTGTGACCTTGGACGAGTTATGAGCTTCTTCAGAAAAATCTCTCAGGGTCTGCAATGATCAAATGAGATAAAATACAAAAAGTAAGGCTAGTGCTGTTATTACTGAGAAGTGAATGGAGAAGAAGTTAATGGGGGGACAGTGGGAATAGGTTCCTCTTTCAAAAAGTCAGAAATGGAATGAGGGAGGTGAGATTTTCTTCTCAAAGAAAGGTGAGGCTTGAGTATGATGATAAACTGAAGGGAAGGAGTTAGTAGAAAGGAAGAGAAAGAGAAAGGAGGAAAATCACCATAAAGAAGGGACAAAGTTTCAAGAGGAGTTTGAACTGAGAGTGCTTTTCTCCCTTTAAGATGAGAAGGAAAGGCCGGGCTCAGTGGCTCTGCCTGTAATCCCAGAGCTTTGGGAGGCCGAGGTGAGTGGATTGCCTGAGCCTGAGGGTTTGAGACCCACCTAGGCAACTTGGTGAGACCTCATCTCTACAATAAATAAAAAATTAGCCGGGCGTGGTAGCACGCGCCTGTAGTTCCAGCTACTTGGAAGGCCGAGGCAGAAGGATCGCCGGAGCCTAGCAGGTCGAGGCTGCAGTGGCCAGGAATGTGCCACTGCACTCCAGTCTGGGCAACAGAGTGAGACTCCAAACTCAAAAAAAAAAAAAAAAAAGATTAGAAGGAAGAAGCAAGGCCAGGTGTGACAGCTAATGCCTGCAATCCCAACACTTTGGGAAGTAGTGGTGAGAGGATTGCCTAAGCCCAGGAGTTCTGAGACCAGCCTAGGCAATTTGGCAAAACGTCTTCTCTACAATAAAAATTTAAAAATTAGCCAGGTGTACACGTACCTGTAGTTCTGGTTACTTGGGAGGCTGAGGCGGAAGGATCACCTCAGCCTAGCAGGTCAAGGCTGTGGTAGCAGTGAGCGTGCCAGTGCGCTCCATCCTGGGCGACAGAGTGAGACTTTGACTCAAAAAAGAAAAAAAAAAAAGGCCAAGTGCAGTGGCTCATGCCTGTAATGCCAGCACTCTGGGAGGCCGAGGAGAGAGGACTGCCTGAGCCAAGCAGTTTGAGACCAGCCCGGACAACTAGGCGAGATCTTTTCTCTACAATAAAAATTTAAAAATTAGCCAGATGTTGTGGCACATACCTGTAGTTCCAGTTACTTGTAAGGTTGAAGCTGAAGGATTGCTTGAGCACAGTAGACACAGTGCCACTACACTCCAGCCTGGGCAACAGTGAGATGCCGACTCAAAAAAAAAAAAATTATATATATATATGAAGGAAGGAGGGCCAGAAAATTTGTAGAGGTGGCAGGAACTTGACTCCACAGTGAAGAAGGGGTATAGAGAAGAAGGGGTATTTGAGGAGCAGAGCAAGCATTAGAATAGGTACTGTGGAGAACCGATCAAGTTAAAAGATTGCTAAAGAAAGCCGAGCTCCTAGAAAAAGATTTGGCATAAAAAAAAAAAAAAATAAGAGAGTGAGTGAGCCAAGGACTCAGTTGAAATTGAAAAGTAAACATTCACAACAGTGCCAATTTGCACTGATTTCCAACCTCCCACCCCCTCACCAGCAATATTCAGTTTCAAAAAACATGAAATGACAGGAGATTAGGGATTTCCAGGACAGGGATGAAAAAGGGCAAGAGAAACAGAATTTTGAGAGTACTACTGACTGGGTGCAGTGGCTGATGCCTGTAATCCCCACACTTCGGGAGGCTGAGGTGCGAGAATAGCTTGAGCCCAGGAATTCCAGTTCAGCCTAGGCAACATAGCAAGACTTCATCTCTAAAAAAAGAAAAAAAATAGCCAGGCATGGTTGTGTGCACCTGTAGTCCCAGCTACTCAAAAAGCTGAGGCGGAAGGCCAACCTACACTCAGGAGGTCAAGCCTGTCAAGATTGGTGATCATACCACTGCACCCCAGCCTGGGTGACAGTGAGACCCTAATTTTTAAAAAAAGAAGAAAGGGCCGGGTTCGGTGGCTCAACCTGTAATCCCAGCACTTTGGGAGGCCAAGGTGAGTGGATTGCCTGAGCCAGCGGGTTCAAGACCCGCCTGGGCAACTTGGTGAGACCTCATCTCTACAATAAATCAAAAATCAGCCGGTCATGGTAGCGCACGCCTGTAGTTCCAGCTACTTGGAAAGCTGAGGTGGAAGGAGCCCAGCAGGTCGAGACTGCGGTGGCCAGGAGCAGCCACTGCACTCTAGTCTGAGTGACAGAGTGAGACTCCAACTCAAAAAAAAAGAAGAAAGAAAAAAAGACGGGTCAGGCTCAGTGGCTCATCCTGTAATTCCAGCACTTTGGGAGGCTGAGGCGAATGGATTGCCTGAGCCCTTGGGTTCGGGATCAGCCAGGCAACTTGGTGAGATCTCATCTCTACAATAAAACACCCGGGAGTGGTAGTACATGCCTGCAGTTCTGGCTACTTGGAAAGCTGAGGCGGAAGGATCGCCGGAGCCCAGCAGGTGAGTGCTGGGATGGCTGTGAGTGTGCCACTGCACTCCAGCCTGGGCGAAGGAGTGAGACTCCAACTCAAAAAAAAAAAAAAAGAAAAGCCAGGCATAGTGGCTCAAGCCTATAATCCTAGCACTTTGGGAGAAGGAAGGGAGAGGACTGCTTTAGCTCAGGGGCTCAAGACCACCCTGAGCAACATGGCAAGACCTCGTCTCTACAATAAATCAAAAAATTAGGCCAGGTGCAGTGGCTCATGCCTGTAATGCCAGCACTTTGGGAGGCTGAGGTGAGAGGATTGCCTGACCCTGGGGGTTTGAGACCCGCCTAGGCAACTTGGCGAGAACTCATCTCTACAATAAATCAAAAAATTTGCTGGGTGTGGTAGCACGTGCCTGTAGTTCCGGATGCTTGGAAGGCTGAGGTGGAAGGATCGCCTGACCCAGTAGGTCGATGCAGGGGTGCCTGTGAGTGTGCCACTGCACTCCAGCCTGAGCGACAGTGAGACTCCGACTCAAAAAAAAAAAAAACTTATCTTGAATGAGATAAGTTCAGGTTTGGGTGGCAGCAAGTCCAAGATCTGACTCTGACTAGGATAGATGAAATAGAGGTGAAAGATACCTGAAGTCAGGCTAGAAGGTACACCGTCCACACTGATAGGCAGTGTAATCACAAAGAGCAGAGGGCAATGCTACAGATAGCAAGACAAAGTCCTCACTGAAAATGACTGTGGTTATATGAAAACTAAGGAATGGTGGAGAGTGTGATTGGCTATGCCTTGAAAAAAAAAAAAGGCTTTTTTTGCATGAGGATGGTACAAATTTGCTGTTGTAAAATTTGTTCCAAGAGAATATAATAATACACATGGAGAAACTCTGCTTTAGAAGATAATAAGATTTATATTTCTTTAAAGTCGTGGCTTCTAGGAGTCTTAAAACAAGCTAGCAGTCATTAGAAACAGAATTAACAAATTTTTTTGTTTTGTTTTAAGTAGAAGTAAAAATGCCCAACTAAGAATAAAAATTACTTAGCTACAAACAGATACCTGAGCCCTGAGAACAGGTTATACAACACCATGAACACATCATTAGGACATGTGAAGAGCAAAGGTCAAGAACAAGGAAGCACACACACGTCAGCAGATTTATTTATTGCATGAACACCAGACAGAAAAAGTCCCTGTGCGGATCAGAAAAGTGATCTACTCAAGTAACATGAAAATCAGTGCAAAGGATGTAATGGAACAGAACTTCTCAGATTGCAAATAACTTCTTAAAGTCTTGTCCAATTAAACTTATATGGATGACTCATTTATATGAAATGTCCAGAATAGGTAAATCCTTAGAGTAAGTACTTTAGTGGTTGTCAGACTGGGGGAAGGGAAAATGGGGAGTGACTGCTAATGGGTACTGGGTTTCTTTTTGGGATGATCAAATGTTCTGGAATTAGATAGTGGCAATGGTTATACAACGTTGTGACTATATTAAAAACAATGAATTGTATATTGTAAAAGGATAAATTTTATGTTATGTCAATATATCTCCAAAAAGCTATTATAAAAAAATTAAAAGCAAATTTTAAAAACTTACATGGACATTAAATATTTAAAACTGATTTATGTAATTAACCAGAACCATTTACGTAAAAAATATATATACATCCAGGCTTAGTGGCTCATGCCCATAATCTCAGCACTTTGGGAGACTGAGATGGGTGGATCACTTGAGTCCAAGAGTTTGAGGCCAGCCTCTCAGGCTGAGGCCAGAGGATTGCTTGAGTCTAGGAGTTTGAGACTGCCATAATCATGCTACTGCATTCCAGTCTGGGTGACAGAGTAAGATCCTGTCTCAAAACAAACAAACAAACAAACAAACAAAAGCACATTCATTCTTAGGGATTCCATAAAAAAAAAAAAAAACAACCTATAAGATGACAAGATACAAATATCCACAAAGTGTTGCTGGGAGAAAATAAGAGACATAATAGTTTACAGGGATAAATATGACATCAGAGTATGGCTACAGAATCAATGTAATAAATAAATCTGATTTAGGACAAAACATGGAGGTGTTATAGTGAAACTGATGTAGTATCTGTTCTAGAATAAAAAAATCTGGATTTAAAATATACCTTTTGGGCTGGGCATGGTGGGCTCACACCTGTAATCACAGCACTTTAGGAGGTGGAGACAAGAGGATTGCCTGAGCCCAGGAGTTTGTGACCAACCTGGGTAACTTGGCAAGAACTGATTTCTACAATAAATCAGAAAATTAGTCTGGTGTGGTGTCCGGCACCTGTAGTTCCAGCTACATGGAAGATTGAGGTGCAAGGATCGCCTGAGCCCAGCAGGTTGAGGCTGGGGCTCCGCCACTGTACTTTAGCCTGGGCAACAGAGTGAGACTCCAACTCAAAAAAAAAAGAACTTTTTGACATACTATTGTTTCATTCTAGGAAAGTCAATATTTCTGAGCCCCCATTTCTTGTGTACAACAAAAATACTGCCTGCCTCACAGAGTCCTAAGGATAATTAAATATGATAATGTACATGAAAATACTTTGAATACTACACAGCCATAACATGGTATTAACTCAAATTCATTCAGGCTAAATTAATTGAAAGCATAATATTTTAAATAACAATTTGCAGATTAATTTCAACATTAACTTTTTTTGTAGTAGTGATGGGGTCTTCTTATGTTGCCTAGGCTGGTCTCAAACTCCTGGTTCCCCCCCCCCGCGCCCCAATAAATATATATATAATTTGTTTCCTTTTTCCTTTTTTTTTTTTTTTGAGTTGGAATCTCACTCTGTCGCCCAGGCAAGAGTGCAGTGGCCCGCTCACGGCCACCTCAGCCTTGACCTGCTGGGCTTAGGTGATCCTTCTGCCTCAGCTTTCCAAGTAGCTGGAACTACGGGCATGCGCCACCACCACGCCCGGCTAATTTTTTAATTTATTGTATAGACGAGGTCTCACCAAGTTGCCCAGGCTGGTCTCAAACCTCAGACCATCCTCCACTTCGGCTTCCCAAAGTGCTGGAATTATAGGCGTGAGCCACCGAGCCTGGCCTTTTTTCTTTTTTTTAAGTCGCGGTCTCACCCTGTTATCCAGGCTGGAGTGCAGTGGCACGATCATGGCTCACCGCAGCCACAACCTCCTCAGTCTCCCCAGTAGCTGGGACTACAGGCACGAGCCACCGCGTCCACGTCCAGGTAATTTTTTTGGAGAAACACATTCTCGACAATGTCATCGTTTACCTGTTTTAAAACAAATTTCTATCTTGGAAAATCTCGACCACTTTGTACAGCATTATAGTTTTTCCAATAGTGTATCATTTTCCCATCAACTGGGATTTGGGCTATGGCAAAACGATAACCACTACTACTAAGGAAGGTCAGTTTGCCTCCACCTAATTGAGAGGGCTGAAAACACTACGCCGTGTCGCAGCCTCTTCGACTGTCAATGATCTTCGCCTTCACTTAACCAGGTAAGAAAACTGAGGCCCAGGGGAAGTACGGGGCTTGCCTGCAGTCATCTCGTTCTTTCCTGAAATGACCAAGCATCTGACAGCAGCAGTGTCCGGCCCCGAGGGCTATCAGAGCGGCCCCGCGGAGCACTGATGGGGCGGTCAAGCCTCGCGCCGCCTCATTCCAGAGCGAAAAACAGGCGCCCCTTCCTCGCAGGGCCAAAGGCAGGGGTCCTGAGGGGGCCGAGGCCCTAAAAGTACCCCTTCCTCAGGATCCACAGCTGCCGCCCGCCGGTCCTCCCGGAAGGAAGAACTGCCACTCACCTGAGACTGGAGAGAACGCAATCCCCTGCTTGGCGTCCGTGTGACACCCGGAGACCCAACTGCAAAGAGCGATGGCTGCCGTGGCCCCCGTTCGCATCAGCTCCTTCCGGGCCGGCGAGTGCCTCCCTAGCGACAGTCCGCAGAGGCGCATCACCGTGCGCCCTCAGTTCCGCCTCCTCGCGGTCCCATCGTCAATTTCCCGACTGAGCTAGCCTATCCGCACCCTATCCAGCCCGCCGCCTGGCCATCTCACAGCTGCTCGTCCAAAGGGGTTTTAGGGACTCGCGAGACCAGAAGGGAAGGGAGCACTGGTCCCTTGCTTGGGAAAATTATCCTGGGCTTCTGTTTTGTTTGTTTGTTTTAATACATATATTTTTTGAGTTGGGATCTCACTCTGTCGCCCAGGCTGGAGGGCAGTGGCACGATCACGGTTCACTGCAGCCTCGACCTCCTGGGCTCAGGCGATCCTTCCACCTCAGCCTTCCGAGTAACTGGGACTACTGGCATAAGCCACCATGCCCGGTAATTTTTCAAAATTTCTTGTAGAAACAAGGTTATGCTGCCTAGGCTGTTCTCGAACTCCTGGGCTCAAGCAGCCCTCCCACCTCAGACTTCCAAAGTGCTGGAATGACAGATGTGAGCCACTGTGTCCGGGCTTAAAATATATATATATATTTTTTGAGTCAGGGTTTCGCTGTGTCACCCAGGCTGTAGTGCAGTGGCATGATCACAGTTCACCACAGCTTCGACCTCTTAGGCTCAGGTGATCCTTCTGCCTCCACCTCTGGAGTAGCTGGGACTACAGTTGTCCACCACACCTGGCTAATTTTCTTATTGCTATAGAGACCAGGTCTCATTCTCACTATGTTGCCCTGGCTGGTCTCGAACTCCCAGGTTCAAGTAATCCTTCCGCTTTGGCCTCCCAAAGTGCTGAGATTAAAGGTGTAAGCCACCGCTCCAGACCTCAAAATATATTTTTTAAGTACAAGTGTTTCTTGAATTTACCAGTGATTTAAATAATGGAACTATGTACCAGATAATGTGTTGGATGCTGGATATTCAGCTTTAAACAATACTGTCTTGACTCCAGTGTTCTTTAATAGATTAGCATTGCCTTCTTTAAATGGCAATACTTAGGTGCCTTGAATGGAAATGTGATGACAGTGCTTCCAAAACTGCTTTCAAACCTAAGATTCTAGATGACACGGCCAGAATAAGGAGCTGTCTGAGGATTTGCAGCAAAGCCTATCACTGGCTTTGCTGTATCTCCCCTCCTTTCTGGGCCAGCCTCAGGAAGTGCCTCACTCCATATGCTCTCCCTTCTCTCCTTTGCACTTGGGTTTTCTTCTGCCAAAACTGCTTCTCACCACCTCTGCTCTTCACCCAACTAAATTCTGCAGGTTCATCAGGGCATTCCTCCCAGACTTGGTTAAGTCCTCTGTTAGAGGTTTCCCCAGCAACTGTACAATTTACTTTATCATTGAAGTTATACATGTAAATGTGATAATTTGTTTAAATATTTGTTTAAATAATCACAACACCAATAGATATTCTAGAAGTTTCCTGAGGTTATGAACCATACCTGCCTCTTTCCCTCCTGAACCCATTTTCAGTGCCTAGTAGACACAAGGTACTCAATAAATATAATAAATGATTTGTTTGTAACATGAAGGTGTAGGGGCCAAGGAGATTTGAAAATCACTGACATGAGACAGATTAATTGGGCAAAAGACATACAAATTTATGTATTTGTTTTTTATTTTTTTGAGTTGGAGTCTCACTCTTGTCACCCAGGCTAGAGTGCAGTGGCACGCTCAAGGCCACTGCACCATCAACCTATTGGACTTCGGCAATCCTTCTGCCTCAGCTTTCCAAGTTGCTGGAACTACAGACGCACGCCACTATGCCCGGCTAGTTTTTGTGATTTATTGTAGAGACAAGGTCTCACCAAGTTGCCCTGGCTGGTCTCGAACTCCCGGGCTCAGGCAATCCTCTCGCCTACACCTCCCAAAGTGCTGGGATTACAGGTGTGAGCCACTGCGCCCGGCAGCCTATTTCTTTATGGCCAGTTTTTATACAGAAAGGTGAGGGAAAATTAGAGTAACATTTTTAGGTTTTATGACTGTCTTTGAGGAGAAAGAAGTCTGGTTTCCATAACTCGACTTGGGGAAGAGGAATTCTAGTTTCTTTGGCTAGCCTCAAAGGATAATGGGACTTAGGGACAGGAGAGCAGAAGGCCAGAAAAACATTTGCTTCTGAGGGCTGATTCTGAGGCCTTTATTCTGAGCTATTGGTTTCTGAGCTCCAACAAAAGACTCTTAGGAATTTTTGTCTTCAGAGGGTTGAAGGGTTTCCTTAGAGATCATTGGTCTGTGTCCCAGGAGCCTGTTGTTCCACTCTGGGTTCCCCTCTGCCCACTCTACATTTACCTAGTCTTGAATTCAGTGTGGTTTAATAAACACTTAAGCGACCTGAAGGAATTAACTGGGCTCCTCAAGATCACCCTATAGCTATTGTCCTAGATAGCCTTTCTTTCCTGATATCCCTGGCCTTTTGGTCTGTAGTTAAAAAATCTTTAGCAACAAATTGTAAAACAAATAGGAATGGGGAAATACAAAGTCTGATAATTAAGTTTGCAAACTCATCCTAGAAAAAAATGCTACACACCTCATTGCTGATTATCACTATGGTCACCTTCGAAGTACTCCCCTTGGGAAGTTATGCATTGATACCAGTGCCTACTCCACCCGTCAAAGCAATTTGGGAACTCTTTTTCTGGAGTGACCATCAGAGCTGTTGTTGTATTACCCTTGATATCCTGAATGTCATCAAAATGTCTTCGTTTTAATATTTCCTTTATCTTCGGGCAAAGGAAAAAGTCATTGAGACCAGACTGGGTGAGTAGGGAGGGTGTTCCTATACAGTTATTTGTTTGCTGGTTTGTTTGTTTTTGAGTTGGAGTTTCACTCTGTCGCCCAGACTGGAGTACAGAGGCATGCTCCCGGCCACCGCAGCCTCGACCTGCTGGGCTCTGGTGATCCTTCCGCCTCAGCCTTCCAAGTAGCTGGAACTACAGGTGCGCGCTACCACGCCTGGCTAATTTTTTTGATTTATTGTAGAGATGAGGTCTCACCAAGTTGCCCAGGTGGGTCTCGAACCAGAGGGCTCAGGCAATCCACTCACCTCAGCCTCCCAACGCGCGGGATTACAGGCTGAGCCACCGAGCCTGGCTTAGTTATTTGTTTATTGGCTAAAAACTCCCTCACAGACAGTGCTGTGTGAGCTGGTGCATTGTCATGATGCAAGACTCCTTTGGGACCATTTTTGCACACACCTTTCTCATGCCAAGATTTTCAGTTAAGATTTTTCCTGTTTCTCTGTCGGTGTTTATTTGGTCTGCTATGCTTCCCACAGTGAGTTAATGATTTTGATGCACAATTTAACACATTTTTGCAATTTTTTGTCAGTTCTGCTCATTACTGGCCATCCTGACCTCTCTTCATCAGAGACACTTTCTTTCCCCTCAGCAAAACATTTACTCTATCTATACACTGCCATTTTCTTCATGGCATTATCCCCATAAACTTGGACTAACATGTCCCTCATTTCACTTCCACTCTTGCCAAATTTAAAAAGAAATTTAATGTTTGTTCATTGCTCTAATTCAAGTTCCAACATTCTTATAACAGCAAACAAAAACATGCAACAATAATGAACACCATTCAACAAGATACTGCCACATGTCGACATAAATACAGCTGTGAGACACTGATATACCAAGGTTATGAAGCCTTACCGAGTTGTTTGTACAGTGCTGCCAATGTAAACCCATGGTGGCAAGTTCAGGAACTTAATTGTCAGACCACATATGACAATAAACAAGACATAGTCCCTTCCCATAAAGTAGAGTGATGTGCTGCCTGGTGCTTTTTCCCATGTTCACTATAAATAACTGACAATAGAAGAAGGGGAGAGAAAGGATTACAATGCACCAAGTGGTGACGGGCTGAAGGAGTGGCGAGACGGCAGAAGCTAGTGTTTGAGGTGAGCCCTAAAGAATACATAGGAAGCTGTGCACGGTGGCTCAAGCCTGAGAGACGAGCCTGGGCAACTTAGTGAGACCTCGTCTCTACAATAAATCAAAAAATAAGCCGGGCACGGTAGTGCATGTCTGTAGTTCCAGCTACTTGGAAGGCTGAGGCAGAAGGATCGCCTGAGCCCAGCAGGTTGAGGCTGCGGCGGCTGTGAGTGTGACACTGTACTCCAGCCTGGGTAACAGAAGATACTCCGACTAAAAAAAAAAAAACCGCTGGGCTCAGTGGCTCAGCCTGTAATCCTGCGCCTTTGGGAGGCTGAGGTGAGTGGATTGCTTGAGCCCACGGGTTCCAGACCCGCCTGGGCAGTGAGACCTCATCTCTACAATAAATTGAAAAATTAGCCAGGCGTGGTAGCGCATGCCTATAATTCCGGCTACTTGGAAGGCTGAGG
>NW_007247278.1:198206-199403 GCF_000164805.1 Carlito syrichta | reverse complement strand
GCCACTGCACTTCAGTCTGGGCGACAGAGTGAGACTCCAACTCAAAAAAAACCCCCCAAATACAAAAATATCCCAAAAAAAAACATAGGATTTTTCCCCAGTCTTTTTTATTTTTTTTTCCAAAATTTTTGTTGTTGATGTTGAAAAAATACACATAGCAGATTGGGTTTGGAGGCTAATGCCTATATTCCCAGCACTTTGAGATCCCAAGGCTGAAGGATTGCTTGAAGCCAGGAGTTTGAGACCAGCCTGGACAAAATAGAGAGACTCTGTCTCTATAAAAAGAAAAAAGAGGCCAGGCTTAGAGGTTCAGCCTGTACTCCCAGAACTTTGGGAGGCCGAGGCGAGTGGATTGCCTGAGCCCGCGGGTTCAAGAGCCCCCTGGGCAACTTGGCGAGACCTCGTCTCTACAATAAATCAAAAATTAGCTGGGCATGGTAGTTAGAGTGTGTCTATAGTTTTGTTTGCTTGGAAGGCTGAGGTGGAACGATTGCTTGAGCCCAGCAGGTTGATGCTGGGGTGGTCATGAGTGCTACTGTACTCTAGCCTGAGTGACAGAGTGAGACTCCAACTCAAAAAAAAAAGAAAGATAAAAGAAAAAAGAAAAATAATGTATATAACATGCAGTGTACCATCTTAACCATTTTAAGGTGTAAGGTTCAGTGATATTAAATACATACATAATGTTGTACAGCCATCACTACTGTCTATCTCCATAACTTCCGTCTTGTAAAACCAATTCTAGAAGAGAAAAATGAATAAATAAATAACAAAAAAGAAAAAAAGAAACTCAGCTTTATACCAATTAAACAGTAAGTCTCCCTCCCCCTCCCCCTTCCCTCAGCCCTTGGCAATCACCATTTTATTTTCTGTCTCTGTGATTTTGGCTCCTCTAAGTACTTCATATAAGTGGAATCACACATTCTTTGTTATTTTGTGACTGGCTTATTTTACCTAAACATAATGTCCTCAATGCTCATCCATGTCCTCACTGTTCATCCATCATTAGAAAGTAGCATATGTCAGAATTTAATTCCTTTCAAGGTTGAATCCCCTAATCTTTTTTTGTTTTTGAGTTGGAGTCTCAGTCTGCTGCCCACACTGGAGTGCAGTGGCACGCTCACAGCCACCGCAGCCTCGACCTGCTGGGCTCCAGCGATCCTTCCGCTTCAGCCTTCCAAGTAGCTGGAACTATAG
>NW_007247278.1:194299-197895 GCF_000164805.1 Carlito syrichta | reverse complement strand
TGTAGAGATGAGGTCTTGCCAAGTTGCCCAGGCTGGTCTCAAACCCCTGAACTCAGGCAATCCTCTTGTCTCAGCCTTTCAAAATACTGGGATTACAGGCATGAGCCACTGTGCCTGGCTTGAATCCCCCAATCTTTTTGGTGATTTTTATTTTTATTTTTTTGAGTTGGAGTAACTCTGTCACCCAGACTTGAGTGCAGTGGCCACTCCTGGTCACTGCAGACTCGACCTGCTGGGCTCCGGTGATCCTTCTGCCTCAGCCTTCCGAGTAGCCAGAATTACATGTATGCGCTACCATGCCCGGCTGATTTTTTGATTTATTGTAGAGATGAGGTCTCGCCAAGTTGCCCAGGCGGGTCTTGAACCCGCGGGCTTAGGCAATTTACTCACCTCGGCCTTCCAAAGTGTGGGATTACAGGCTGAGCCACCAAGCCTGGCTGGTGATTTTTATTTTTATTCTGAGTCAGTGTCTCATTCTGTCACACAGGCTGGAATGCAGTGGCACACTTATGGCCACCGCAGCCTCAACCCTCTGGGCTCAGGTGATCCTTCAGCCTCAGTCTTCCAAGTAGCTAGAACTACAGGTGCATACCACCACGCCCAGCTATTTTTCGGATTTACTGTAGCTATGAGGTCTTGCCAGGTTGCCCAGGCTGGTCTTGAACCCATCGACTCAGGCAATCCTCTCATCACAGCTTCCCACAGTGCTGGAATTACAGGTGTGAGCCACTTCACCCGGCCAATGATTGCTTTTATAAAAGTAATACACAGTAATTATTAAAAGTGTGGAAAATCCAGGAAAATATAATGGAAATAAAAATTACCTGAAGAGATTATAATCTCATGGTTATAACCATTTTTTTTTTGAGTTGGAGCCTCACTCTGTCACCCAGACTGGAGTGCAGTGGCCGCTCCCGGCCACCGCAGCCTCGACCTGCTGGGCTCCAGCGATCCTTCTGCCTCAGCCTTCCAAGTAGCTGGAATTATAGGCATGTGCTACCACGCCCGGCTGATTTTTTGATTTATTGTAGAGATGAGGTCTCCCTGCCCAGACGGGTCTCGAACCCGCAGGCTCAGGCAATCCACTCACATCAGCCTCCCAAAGGCGCGGGATTACAGGCTGAGCCACCGAACCCGGTTTATAACCAGTTTTTTTTAAAGCTCTAAATATCTTAGTATTTTTATTGTAAAAGGCTCTGGCTAGAAGTACTTTTTTTTTGGTATGAACTGAAAAAAACAATTTGCATGAAGAAAACTCTTTTAGAATGAAGCTGTTTGCTGAAGATATAACAAAGCAACTCTCAATCTGGAATAATCTCTTTTAAAAATTCCTATTTATAAGATTATAATCATACTATACAGTTTTGTAAAACATTTTAAAATAAAAACATTTTAGCTACAGATTATAGTTCAAAGGCTGGTTCCAGCCTTACTAGCCACTCAATGTTTTAGTTCCTGCAACTGTAAAATGGGGACTAATGTCCAGAAAGAGTGTTATATCATAATGAGAGAATAGCATACAAAAATGAATGTGGAAAAAGCACAAGGCAAGAATGATAGTTTAACTGGATAGATTTGGTCTGCTCCACTGGTGACCCTGACTCCCAAACTGTAGAGCCTTTTGGTTTTTTTTTGAGCTGGAGTCTCACTTTTTGTTGCCCAGGCTGGAGTGCAGTGGGATGCTCACGGCTCCCAAGGCCTCGACCTGCTGGGCTCAGGTGATCCTTCCATCTTAGCCTTCCAAGTAGCTGGAACTACAGGCACATGCTACCATGCCAGGCTAATTAAAAAAAAAATTTATTGTAGAGATAAGGTCTCATCAAGTTGCTCAGGCTGGTTTTGAACCCATGGGCTCAGGCAATCCTCTCACCTCGGCCTCCCAAAGTACTGGGATTATAGGCGTGAGCCACTGTGCCTGGCCTGTAGAGTCTTTTGGATGCTATGAGCAGAACAGGAACATGGCTGGAATTGTGTTTTTGAAACTTTCCTCTGGCAGCAGTGTGTGGGTTGCATTAAGACAAGCAAAGACTGAAAGTTGAGGTTAGTAATGAGGCTGCTGCAATCAGGCAGGTGAGAGGTAACCAAGGCCTGGGTTGGGTCAATGGGAACAGAGAAATAGGAAGTCATGTGTGAGAAACTGTAAGGGTTGGAATCTGTTAAGATTTCATGATTGATTGCATGTGGCTAGAAAAAGCAAGAAAGATACCAAAGTCTAAAGTGATAACTTGGATTAGTAAGTTCACTTTTCTCTATTTCCAGTATAACCACTTTATTGTAGACCCACTGTCATTTCTGGCTTGGGATACAGCAACAACTTCATTCTTTTCCCTCCAGTCAATTATCTTCATTGTGGTTGGACTGATTTTTTAAAAAATGAATTTATCTTAAAGCATGAATTAAACCAAGTTATTTCTTTATTGACAACTCTTCAGTGGCTTCCCAAAGTCTCTAAAGTCTTAAAATGGCTTCACTGCAATGAATTCTCTACTACTCCAATCTCCTCTCATGCCATCCTTCCTTGATCATTAGGGCAACTCACTCCTGCCTCTGGGCCTTTGTAGATGCTTTTCCTCTGCCTGGAGCCCTCCTTCTCCCTCTTCTCTGTTTGTATAGCTAGCTTTCTCATCCTTTGGATCTCAGCTTAAACATCACCTTCAGTCCTCATCATACTATTCAAACCAGGCTCTTGCATGTTATTCTCTATCTCAGCACTGATTCCTTAATACCACTTATCAATCTTAAAACTTAAAAATAGTGGGCCACACACGTGGCTCATGCCTATAATCCCAGCACTTTAGGAGGCTGAAGCAGGAGGATCATTTGAGCCCAGGAGTTTGAGACCAGCCTTGGGAAACAAAGTGAGACCTCATCTCTACAAAAAAATCAAAATATTAGCTGGGCGTGGTTGTACATGCCTGGTCCCATCTTCTTGGGAGGCTGAGGCAAGAGGATTGCTTGAGCCCAGAAGTTTGAGACTGTGGTGATCTGTTATGCCACTGCATTCCAGTCTGGGTGATAGAATGAGACTCTGACTCAAACAAACAAACAAACAAACAAAAAACCTGAAAATACTTATTTACATTTTTATTTTGTTTCCTCTAATTGTAAACTCCACAGACAGAAGAGACCTTGTCAGTCCTGTTCTGTTTTTGCTTAATGCCTGGCACAGGAAAGGTATTTAATATTTTTTGCATGAATGAGTAAATGAGTGAATGAAGGAGCTGGTGAGGACATTCATGAGGAAGTATCATGAAGGAAAGCTAGGTTCAGAAGGGAGGTTACATCTCACACCTCTAATACTATGGTGTCAGGGTATGTGTAGGGGGAGGAGGTAGAGGGAAGTGTTTGGAGTTAAAAAGGAGAAAGAGTTGGCATTTGATATTGTGCCTCTAGCCTTGCCCAGGTGAGATGGGCCTAACTAGAGGTTAGCACTTCAGCTACACTATAAGGCCTGTATCAGATGGGCCACAATATAGCATAATAGTTGAGAACGTAAAATAACTAGAGACCAACAGTTTAGAAAAATGCTAGAGGCTGTGTTAAACCCAAAATTCAAAATCCGAGAGACCACCAAAGAGCCAGCTCTGATGCAAACA
>NW_007247278.1:193067-193691 GCF_000164805.1 Carlito syrichta | reverse complement strand
GGGAGCAGCCACTGCACTCTAGTCTGGGTAACAGAGTGAGACACCAACTCAAAAAAAAAACCAGATGTGGTGGTACACTCCTATAGCCTCAGCTGCTTGGGATGTTGAAGTGGGAGGATCACTTGAGTTCAGGAGCTTGAGGCTGCAGTAAGTGCCATGACTGTACCACTGCACTCCAACCTGGGTGACAGAGAGACCTTGCCTCAAAAAATAAGAAAAAAAAAAAAAGGAAAGAAGAGAAAGAAGAGTGTCGGGCATGGTGGCTCATACCTGTAATCCCTGCACTTTGGGAGGCAGAGGCAGAAGGATTGCTTGAGTCCAGGAGTTCAAGACCAGCCTGGGCAACATAGCAAGATTTTGTCTCTACAAAACATAAAAAAATTAGTCAGGCATATGCCTGTAGTCCCAGCTACTGTGAAGGCTGAGGCAGGAGGATCGCCTGAGCCCAGAAGGTCAAGGCTGTGGTGAGCCATGATTACACTACTGAACTCCAGCCTGGACTACAGAGACCCCAACTCAAAAAAATAAATAAATAAGAAGAAAAGAAGCCGGGCTCAGTGGCTCAGGCTGTAATCCCGTGCCTTGGGAGGCTGAGGTGAGTGGATTGCCTGAGCCCGCGGGTTC
>NW_007247278.1:191619-193047 GCF_000164805.1 Carlito syrichta | reverse complement strand
CTAACAATGGTTAACCCAAGAGTTCTAAATACAAACACTACTTAAGACATTATATAACTACACAATCAGTCGCTACCCGGCACCCGACATATGCCTAATTCTACGGGGTCTGAGGTAGGATTTAAAGTACTAAGATTTCATAAAGTACAATGAGCATGAGGTAGGAATACACAAAATATATATTAAACATGAGGTAACTAAGATTTCATAAAGTACAATGAACATGAGGTAGGGATATATAAAATATAGTGAACTAAACACTACTTTTACTGCAAGTATGGCTTTTTAAGTTTCTTGGTTTCTTGGGTCTCTCAGCTGGGTGCGGTGGCTCACACCCGTAGTCCCCGCACTTTGGGAGGCTGAGGCAGGGGGACAACTTTAGATCAGGCGTTTGAGATCAGCCTATGCAACAGGGAGATCTCATCTCTACAAAAAAGGTAAAAAAAAAAAAAAAAAAAAAAGCCAGGCTCGGTGGCTCAGCCTGTAATCCTGCGCCTTTGGGAGGCTGAGCTGAGTGGATTGCCTGAGCCCACGGGTTCGCGACCCGCCTGGGCAACTCGGCGAGACCTCATCTCTACAATAAATCAAAATGAGCCGGGCGTGGTAGCACGCACCTATAGTTCCAGCTAATTGGAAGGCTGAGGAGGAAGGATCGCCGGAGCCCAGTAGGTCAAGGTTGCGGTGGCCGGGAGCGGCCACTGCACTTCAGTCTGGGCGACAGAGTGAGACTCCAACTCAAAAAAAAAAGAAGAAAAGAAACAAGTGCCAGTGAGAGATTAGGCTATAACTGCAATAGGTACTTACAGTAGTGAATTAATGAAGGTCACAATAGAACACTAGAAGAGAAGACACTTTAAAATTTTTTTTTTTTTTTTGAGTTGGAGTCTCACTCTGTCGCCCAGACTGGAGTGCAGTGGCTGCTCCCGGCCACCGCAGCCTCGACCTGCTGGGCTCCGGCGATCCTTCCACCTCATCCTTCCAAGTAGCTGGAACTACAAGGCGCGCGCCACCATGCCCGGCTAATTTTTGATTTATGTAGAGATGAGGTCTCACCAAGTTGCCCAGGCGGGTCTCGAACCCGTGGGCTCAGGCAATCCACTCACCTCAGCCTCCCAAAGGCGTGGTCACTTTAAATTTATTCATTCAAAAATGTATATTGAATACAATACAAGCCGGGCATAGTGGCTCACACCTGTAATCCCAGAACTTTGCCAGGCAGAGAGGCAAGAGGACTACCTGAGCTGAGGGGTTTGAGATCTGCCTGAGCAACTTGGCAAGACCTCTTCTCTACAATAACTCAAAAAATTAGTTGGGCGTGGTGGTGCGCACCTGTAGTTCCAGCTACTTGAAAGGCGGAGGCGGAAGGATTGCCTGAGCCCAGCAGGTCAAGGCTGCAGTGGCCATGAGTGTGCCACTGCACTCCAGCCT
>NW_007247278.1:177642-190934 GCF_000164805.1 Carlito syrichta | reverse complement strand
GGCTCAGGCAATCCTCTCACCTCAGCCTCCCAAAGGCGCAGGATTACAGGCTGAGCCACCGAGCCCGGCTAAGGTAACATTTTAACAAAGGCCTGAAGGGTGAGATACTGAGCTCCCTGCATGGCTTGGGGAAGAGCATTCCAAGTAACGGAAATAAGCTTAAAGGCAGGCTTGTACTTGGAAAGCACAGAAATAGCATATATGTCTGGATTGCCGTGAGCAGGAGGGAGTGTGGTAGATTAGGTCAGAGAGGTAGGTAGCAAGACTAGGTTACTGTGGGGGCCTGAAGGCTACAGGCAGGACTTTGGATTTTAGTTGGCATAATATAAGAAAAGTCATACAGAAAAATTTTAACTTGATGGAGCAGGCAGGGGGAGTAATTACAGATCTGGGGGTTATGGAAAAATAAAAATGAGGAGGTCAACTCAACATGTAGGATGGATTAGAGAGAGGGAGTCCAGAAAGACTATTCTAAAATATTAAGTGCAAGACAATGAAAACAAAACAGAATGGATGATGAGATTGGTTAAGGCCTACATAAATATTCAAAGAAAACAAGAGGATAGTTAGACATGGTGGTTCACACCTGTAATCCTAGTACTTGGGGAGGCCTAGATAGGACAATTGCTTAAGGTCAGGAGTTTGAGACCAGCCTGGCAAACATAGCAAGACCCTGTCTCTATTTAAGTTAAATAAACAAACAAATAAAGCAAGGTGATTTACTAGCTTGGTGTGGGATGAATGTACTTGTGATGTAACTTCTGAGCTGCTGATCAGATACAAACAGATGTTGTGTCAGAGGCAAATGAGGTCAAAGGAACTGTTCTTAAAATAGAGCCACCAGAGAGTTTCGGTGAATAAAACTGTTGCTTGTATAAACCTGTTTGTAATTGAAACTATTTTTTGTTTGAAATAGAACAATTTTTTTTTGGTCAGAGTCTCACTCTGTCGCCCAGGCTGGAGTGCAGTGGCACATTCACTGCCACTGCAGCCTTGACCTGCTGGGCTCAGGAGAGCCTTCTGTTTCAGTCTTCTAAGTAGCTGGAACTACAGTGTGTGCCACACTGTCCAGCTAATTTTTTGGTTTATTGTAGAGATGAGGTCTTGCCATGCTGCCCAGGCTGGTCTTGAACTCGTGGGCTCAGGCAATCCTCTCACCTTGCCTTCCAAAGTGTTGGGATTACAGGCGTGAGCCACTGTGCCCAGCAAAATAGAGCAATTTTTTTTTTTTGAGTCAGAGTCTCATTGTCCCTCAGGCTGGAGTGCAGTGGCACACTCATGGTCACTGCAGCCTTGACCTGCTGGGCTCAGGTGATCCTTCTGCCTCAGCCTTCCAAGTAGCTGGAACTACAAGCACGAGCCTCCACGCCCAGCATATTTTTTGATTTATTGTAGGGACGAGGTCTCACCAAGTTGCCCAGGCTGGTCTCGAGCCCCTGGGCTCAGGCAATCCTCTCACCTCAGCCTCCCCAAATGCTGAGATTACAGGCTTGAGTCACCACACCTGTTCACCAATAGAATAATTTTTAAAAAAATCAACCCTTTGCACTATGATGTCCCTCTGAGAGGACATTGTAAATCTAACAAACCACTCAGATGTCCCCTCTCAGGGACATAAAAAGATTGCCAGACAAATTTATACCAGTGCAAATTTTTCAAAGATGTACATTTCCTTGAAACTTTCCATTCAAATTGCATGAAAAAGCAAATAAAGAGATGGAATAATATTCTGAGATATACATTAAAAAATATCAGCTGGTGTTACATAGAATGTCCTTTCACATTGTCTTTGAACAACAGACTGGAAAATAAATGGCATACTATTAACATGGGAGGAAGAAAATGAGACTGTATTGTCTGGTACAATAGAAAAACACCAGGTGAAAGATGTCAGATTACTATTGCACAACATGTATCAATGAAACTGCAATGCACGTCAGTGACTGTTTCACGTTACCACACATGAGAAAAATAAGATATAAAATTTTGATTTTTTTGTCATAAATAAGTTCCTCAATGTCCAAAATTTCATTATGAGCCAAAGAGCACTATAATAAAATAATTGGTTCCAATGCTATATTACTTAATATGTAGTGATTTGTTTTTCACTATTTTGCAAAAAAGTGTGGTCAAGTTGCTAGCAGGTGATTCACGAGACATCTCCGAGTGCAAAGGGTTAAAGGACTTAAAATAATTTTCCCCTTTCCTGAAAAGTAAACAGAATTTATTCTATTTATCATCTGACAATGCAACAGTCATGAGCACGTAGGCAGAGGGGCCCTAAGTCCGCTTCTGCATATCAGCAAATTTGATCAGGAATGCCTTTTTCTTTTTTTCTGTGTCTAAATAAGTAAACAATCAAATGTAATGAAATATTCTTTGTATGGTGCTTATACCCTTATTGAAACCATTTTTTATCACTTATTTTGTTGTTTACAATATTCTTTAAGAAGGGTTGAAGGCTCTGAAAATAATGTGCAGAAAATCTTATAGTGGACATAAGAGGCAGAAAGGTCCTGTTGTTCCAGAAAGTAAAGATAAAAAAGAAAATATTACATCAGTTTAGACAGTGTAAGGTAGCATAGAGTAGATATAGGTAATTGAACAACAACAACTATATATATATTCTTTTCCTTTTGAGTTGGAGTCTCACACTGTCTCCCAGGCTGGAGTGCAGTGGCATGCTCATGGTTACCGCAGCCTTGACCTGCTGGGTTCAGGAGATACTTCCACCTTAGTCTTTCAAGTATTTGGGACCACAGGCATGTGCCACCATGCCTGGTTAATTTTTATTTATTTATTAATTCAACACCAAGTTGCCCAGGCTGATGTTGAACTCATGGGCTCAGGTAATCCTCTTGCCTCTGCCTCCAAAGTGCTGGAATTACAGGTGTGAGCCACTGTGCCCAGTACAAAAAAATATTAATAAGTTTAACAACTGATAATAGCACTAATAACTTTCTCATAATATTTATGTGACAGGTTGGGTTCGGTGGCTCAGCCTGTATTCCCAGCACTTTGGGAGACTGAGGTGAGTGAATTGCCTGAGCCTACAGGTTTGAGACCAGCCCAGGCAACTTGGCGAGACCTCGTATCTACAATAAAAATAAAAAAGTAGCCAGGCATGGTAGTGCGCATCTGTAGTTCTGGCTACTTAGAAGGCTGAGGCAGAAGGATCACTGGAGTCTAGCAGGTCGACACTGGGGTTGCCATGAGTGCCACTGCATTCCAGCCTGGGTGACAGAGTGAGACTCCAATTCTAAAAATAAATATATATATTTATGTGGCCACACTTTAAGGAGTCAAAAGGATTTGACACTGTGTGGATAATAATATAAAAATTATTAGCTGGGCTCGGTGGCTTAGCCTGTAATCCTGCGCCTTTGGGAGGCTGAGGTGAGTGGATTGCCTGAGCCCGCGGGTTCGAGACCCGGCTGGGCAACTTGGCAAGACCTCATCTCTACAATAAATCAAAAAAAATCAGCTGGGCGTGGTAGCGCGCACCTGTAGTTCCAGCTACTTGGAAGGCTGAGGCGGAAGGATCGCTGGAGCCCAGCAGGTCGAGGTTGTAGTGGCCAGGAGCGGCCACTGCACTCCAGTCTAGATGACAGAGTGAGACTCCAACTCAAAAAAAAAAAAAAAATTACTTAACTTTTAAAAATATATTGTCCCACCTCAATTACTTACCTTCCTACTAACCCTGAGTTAGTCAGATGACAAAGTCTCAATATCTTGAAGATGATTACACTGAAAGTATAAAAAACATTTGATAGACTTCAAAGGCTTACTCATAGTTTTGGGGGTAAAAAATGCAACAGAGATATTTAGGGGTGGAACAAATTTTTAAAAAAGCATTGCTGGCCGGGTGCGGTGGCTCAGCCTCTAATCCCAGTAATTTGGGTGGCCAAGGTGAGCCCAAGAGTTCGAGACCAGCCCAGGCAACTTGATGAGCTCTCATCTCTACAATAAATCACAAAAAAACTAACTGGGCATGGTGGTGTGCATCTGTAGTTTCAGCTACTTGGAAGGCTGAGGTGGAAGCATCCCCTAAGTTCAGCAGGTAAAGGCAGCGGTGGCTGCGAGTGTACTACTGCACTCCAGCCTGGGCAACAAGAGTGAGACCCCCAACTAAGAAAAAAAAAAAGCATTGTTTACTTATTAGTAAGTTATTTACGTTCATTTAACCAATTAGATTATTTACTTTTAAATATTTCTGAACACATAGATATTGCTTAAACAGAACAAAGTTCAAAGATAGCTTGATTTAATCAAATCAAACCTCTGTGCCAAGGTCAACAAACTGTGATCATTCAAAATGAGTAGCATAAAAAGAGAGAATTTAAACGAATTCGAGGTTGAGACCAGGAGAAAGTATTTGCCTCTGAAGAGTGATCCTGATTTTCTCTCTGACCTTAGGAAGGTTAGGTTTGTCTCTGAGGTCTATTTTCTCTTTAAAATACTGAGAGGCTTGTGTTTGTGTATCTTTTTATGTGTTTCTGGATTCATGATTTGGGATTTCTATATTGTAGCTCTAAACTGAAAATAGTTTGATTAAAAGTATTGTCTTCATTCTAAAGAAGACTTTGTACTTGGATGTTGTACAAAGAAATACATTTTTAGGCTAGACTCGGTGGCTCAGCCTGTAATCTCAGCGCTTTAGGAGGCCGAGGTGAGTGGATTGCCTGAGCCCACAGGTTCGAGATCGGCCTGGGCAACTTGGCGAGACCTCATCTCTACAATAAATCAAAAATTAGCCGAGCATGGTAGTGCGTGGCTGTAGTTCCAGCTACTTGGAAGGCTGAGGTCGAAGGATCGCCAGAGCCCAGCAGGTTGATGCTGTGGTGGCTGGGAGTGGCCACTGCACTCCAGTCTGGGTGACAGAGTGAGACTCCAACTCAAAAAAAAAAAAAAAAGAAATACATTTTTAGTAATGTTCTAAGGCAAATGATAACAAAAATAGGGGTAAGATAAAATTTAATATTTGGTTATCTGAATTCCTACTGCTTGTTTTTCAGGACTGACATAATGTTTATATCTTGCTTTTTTTGTATATAACATTTCATAGTAGACATTTGACATATATATATTTTTTGAGTCGGAGCCTCACTGTCACCCAGGTTGGAGTGCAGTGGCATGCTCATGGTCACTGTAGCCTCGACCTGCTGGGCTCAGGTGATCCTTCCACCTCAGTCTTCCAAGTAGCTGGAACCACAGGCATGTGCCACCATGCCTGGCTGATTTTTTGATTTATTGTAGAGACGAGGTCTTGACAAGTTGCCCAGGTTGGTCTGGAACCCCCTCAGGGAATCTTCTCTTCTCGGCCTCCCAAAGTGCTGGGATTATAGGCAAGAGCCACCAAGCCCGGCTAACATTTGATATTAAATGAATTAGGTAAGATGTACTTTGCCCTGAGGTTTTGAAACCCATGGCATGACATTTTAATCAACAGTACAAATCTATGAAGAAGGACTTTACCATCAGCCCGGAGCAGGAAAAACCTAAATAGAATGAAAGTAACTAAGATGATTACTGTGATTAATTAACTATGTTTAATCATCCCAGTTTCTACCTCCCTTCGGTCTCAAAAGTAAAAAAAAAAAAGTCTATTTCCAAAAAAACCCCAAACACCAAAAGTCTAGTTGCTCAGAAAGGAAGTGAATCTTTACTGTAAACTCTTAGAAGAGGAAACAAAACTGCGATTTAAGTATGCTGTTAATGAACTTTAGCATGACTGTGCTATGAATCAGCGAATTTCAACATTTAAACATGCCTGATTCCTCTAGTCAAAAAGAAAAGACCCCTTCCTGGGCTTGATCACACTTTTAATACATATACCACCTCTTTTTAAAATCCTTTACAATTTACACCGGGAATATGTCAACGAAATGTGAAATGAGATACTGCAATGAACATTAACCGGTTCAGCTAGCAGTGGTGACATGGTGTCAACGGAGAACGATGACGTGTGTCATCTCAGGTAATCACAAAACCCAGGGAGAGGAACTGTCGGTCCCACTCCACGAAAGCGCCTGCAGAAGCCCAGATTGCCCTTCGATCCTGGCTCCGCGGGTGAGGTCACGCTCACGAAGGCGGGGATTTCCGTAGCGGTGACACATGCCACTTCCGGCAGGCGGTGAGAGTCAGTGACGTGGCAGGTGAGGCCGGCCACGGTCCTCGGGGCCGGGACGCGCGGAGCTGTCAGGTGGCCCCGGGCAACTCCACGGGGACCGGAGAGCTCATCAGAAGCCGCCGCGAGCCCGGAGCCGGAAGTGCCACGTGTCCCGATTGCGCCTGCGCGGCCGGCGGCTGACAGGCACTTCCGGCTGGGCCTCCCTCCTTCCCTCCGGGTTTGGCTGCCGCCTCCTAGCCCGGCGTTCGCCGCCCCACCGACCCGACTCCCAAGCCTCGGCTCCCAGTCTAGGCCGTGGCCGCCGGCGGGCTGGAGAGAACGCGGCGCCATGCCTCGCGCTTGATGCGCCGCCCTCTCTTCTCTTCAGTGCTAAGTCGTTAGCCTTCTCCCTCGCAGTCGTCTTTCAGCTCTCCGCTTGGCGCTGTTGCGGACCCGGAGCAGCCCCTTCCAACCCGCATAACCGCCGTCGTCATGTCCCAGCCGGGAATGCCAGCCTCCGGCGGCGCCCCAACCAGCCTCCAGACTCAGAACGGGGCCGCCTCGGCCTCGGGGTCTCCCTACACCAACGGTGAGTACTGCCGGGGGCGGGGGGTGCTGCGCTCAGCCCGAGCCCGGGCGCGAACTGACCTTTGAGTGCCGCTGGAGGCGACATGGGTAGACCGGGAGGCCTCCCTGCCGGGGTCTGGCGCGCTGGTGATGGGCGGCTGGGCCACTGAGACCGCGGCGGATGTGCACCCGCAGCCCCGGGCCGTCTTAGTGTTTCACACGCATTTATTCATTCAGTCACCAAACAGTAAGTGAGCTTTATGCGACACCCTGGATAAACATGCGTGAGAAAATACAGATTCGGTCAACACCTCAGAACTCGCATACAAGGAGCATATTGTCGGTGTCTTCACCCTCCACCACCTCACCCCAGTATGCTAGAGAGCAGGCTTTGGAGTCTGGTTCACCTGGGTTCTGGAGGCCCGGAAGTGGACCGGGGTCGTATCCAATCTGAGTTTGAGAAGATGAATGAATTATTGCTTTTAGGAGACTCCTTTAGGACCTATTCATCTTTCCCAGAACCTTCCCAGAATTGCACCTAGCCGCCTGTTCTGTTTTTCAGTTGTGGGAGAACCAAAGAGAGGGAGGATCTCCCGTTTGGTTTCTAGATGACTTTAGGTCACGTGGAAAGTGGTTGGCTACAACTCTGAAACTCTGACAACAGTGTATATGTGGCACTATACTTTGTCATTTGGTGTGAGAATGTCATAATTTTATACTTCTAGGATTCCATAGCTTGTCCTACAAAGTGATTTGCTAAGTTTACTGTATTTGTTATAGAGAAAGACAGATTTTCTGCCGACAGATTGCTTACCAATTTAGGTACAAGTCTTTGGCTTATGGAAATAAGACTAGTGGGATAATACTAACGTACTTAAATTGCTCTTTGGAACCTAAGATTGCTGTGAAGTTGAAGAAACTAGCCTAAATGACTAAAATTGCTGATTTACATTGTTTTTAGAGAAGACTACTGTTTTCTTTACAAAGATGGCTCTAAAAGACTTTTAAAAATGTCTGTGAGTAGGCAGCTATGTGGGCAGAAGAAAGAGTAAGTGGAGAAAAGGCACTGAAAGGGTGTTAAGTTGAATTAATTGTTCTTTCTCAAGTGTATGGTAACAGATTACATAAACTACATTTTATACTTAGTAACATTTACATAGGATGAAAACATTTAAGCAAGACGTCATATAGTTATAGATTTTTCTTGTAATCTATAAACTGCAATTTTACATAAAAATTTTTTTTTGAGTCGGGGGTCTCACTCTGTCACCTAGACTGGAGTACATGGCACAATCACGGCTCACCACAGCCTCAACCTCCTGAGTTCAGACAATCCTCCTGCCTCAGCCTCCTCCCAAATAGCTGGGGTAACTGGTACATGCCACCACTCCTGGTTAATTTAATTTTTTTTTTTTTTTTGAGTTGGAGTCTCACACTGTCACTCAGATGGGAGTGCATTGGCTGCTTCCGGCCACTGCAGCCTCGACCTGCTGGGCTCCGGCAATCCTTCCGCCTCAGCCTTCCAAGTAGCTAGAATTACAGGTGCACACTACCACGCCCGGCTAATTTTTCTTTTTTTGAGTCGGAGTCTCACTCGGTCGTCCAGACTGGAGTGCAGTGCCCACTTCCGGCCACCGCAGCCTTGCCTGCTGGGCTCCGGCAATCCTTCCGCCTCAGCCTTCCGAGTAGCCGGAATTACAGGCATGCGCTACCACACCTGGGTGATTTTTTAATTTATTGTAGAGATGAGGTCTTGCTGCCCAGGCGGGTCTCGATCCTGCGAGCTCAGGCAATCCACTCACCTCAGCCAAAGGCGCGGGATTACAGACTGAGCCACCGAGTCCGGCTAATTTTTGATTTATTGTAGAGATGAGGTCTCGTCAAGTTTCCCAGGCGGGTCTCGAACCTGCGGGCTCAGGCAATCCACTCACCTTGGCCTCCCAAAGTGCTGGGATTACAGGATGAGCCACCGAGCCCGGCCTAATTTTAATTTTTTTTTGCAGTGATGAGGTTGTCCAGGCTGGTGTCAAACTCCTGAATTCTAGCAATCCTCTCATTTTGGCCTCCCAAAGTGCTGGGATTACAGGTGTGAGCCACCTCGCCTGGCCTTTACCCAAACTTTAAATTTACAAATTCTTCAAGTGTGTTTATAAATTTATATGTAAATGTAGTTGTCATAATATTGAAATGTTAAAGTAATTTAATCATTGTGATATGCTTATGCTGTGTTGGCAATATTGCCGCTATGTTGATTTGATACAGTTAGCAATATATTTGTTGCACATCTTCTAAGTTCTGTCCTTGGGTATATTAAAGAGAATAAGAAAGCACTTCTGTGTATAGGGTGCAGAAACAGTTGGGAATTCAGATATGTAATTGGCGATTGCAATTTGGTGATAGCAGTTGGAAGAATGTGACCAATTGAGATGGAAGGTAAATCACAAGACTGCAAATATAAGACTCTTTTTTTTTTGAGTTGGAGTCTCACTCTGTCACCCAGACTGGAGTGCAGTGTCCGCTCCCGGCCACCGCAGCCTCGACCTGCTGGGCTCCAGCGATCCTTCCACCTCAGCCTTCCAAGTAGCTGGAACTGCAGGCGAGCGCTACCACACCCAGCTCATTTTGATTTATTGCAGAGATGAGGTCTCGCCAAGTTGCCCAGGCGGGTCTCGAACCCGCGGGCTCCCAAAGGCGCGGGATTACAGGCTGAGCCACCGAGCCCGGCATAAGCCTCTTTTAAAATATAGTTTTGGTCAGGCTCGGTGGCTCAGCCTGTAATCCCAGCACTTTGGGAGGCAGAGGTGAGTGGATTACCCGAGCCTGCGGGTTTGAGACTAGCCCGGGCAACTGGGCGAGACCTTGTCTCTACAATAAATAAAAAATTAGCCGGGCATGGTAGCACGTGACTGTAGTTTCAGCTACCTGGAAGACTGAGGCAGAAGGATCACTGGAGCCCAGCAGGATGCTGGGGTGGCCGTGAGTGTGCCACTCCACTCCAGCCTGGGCGACAGAGTGAGACTCCGATTTAAAACACACACACACACACACACACACACAATTTTGACTGAGTGCGGTGGCTCACATCTGTAATTCAGCACTCCAGCACATTGGAGGCCAAGACAGGAGGATCCTTTGAGCCCAGGAGTTCAAGACCAGTGAAGTCAATATAGTGAGACCTTATATCTATTAAAAAAAATTGCCAGGGGTGGTGACATGCACCCGTAGTCCCAGCTACACAGAGGCTGAGGTGGAAGGATCACCTGAACCTAGAAGGTTGAGGCTGCAATGAACTGTAATTGTTCCACTGCACTCTAGTCTGGGTAAGAGTGAGAACCTGACTCAAAAAAAGGGGAAAAAAAAGAAAAAAAATATGTACACACACACACATGTAATTTTGACAATTTTTTTTTTATTGAGTCATAGTCTCACTCTGTCACCCATGCTGGAGTGCAGTGGCATTCTCATGGCCACAGCAGCCTGGACCTGCTGGACTCAGGCGATCCTTCCGCCTCAGCCTTCCAAGTAGCTGGAACTACAGGCACTCGCCTCCATGCCCAGCTAATTTTTTAATGTATTTATTGTATAGATGAGGTTGCCCAGGCTGGTCTCAAACCCTTGGTCTAAGACAATCCTTTCACCTCAGCCTTGCAGAGTGCTGGAATTAAAGGTGTGAGCCACTGCACCCAGCTGGCAATCCTTTTGTAAGCCTCATTTCTAAAGCTTTTTACAGCTGTGTGTTCTTACTAGTGCATGGTCATATATTGAGTTGTTTTGTTCATCCTACTAATACGGAGAGTAGGGATGAGGTGGCTAGTTGGAGGAGAGGGTGTTTTTCTAGAAGGTGAAAAAAGTTTCTGTGTTGGAACCTAGTTTTGGTTAACTGTTTCAAGGCAGTAATTGCTGTAAATATTCTATTTTCTTAAGCAATTGATTTAATGTAGCTTGCTTAAATTATGATCACAGTATAATTGGATCTTCAGATTTTTAAAATATATTTATATATTTTAATATAATGGTCAAAAGACCTGAGCAGGGTATGGTGGCTCATACCTGTAATCTCAGTATTTTGGAACACTGAGGTAGGAGGATCCCTTGGGGCCAGAAGTTTGAGACCAGCCTGAGCAACATAGTGAGACTCCCATCTCTATACAAAAAATTAAAAAGTTAATCGGGCATGGTGGCACATGGGGTAGTCCCAGCTACCCAAGAGGCTGATGTATGGGGATTGGTTGAGCCTAGGAGTTCGAGGTAACAGTGAACTGTGATTGCACCACTGCATTCCAGCCTGAGTGAGAGAGCAGGACCCTGTCTTTTACAAAGAAAAGGAAAGACCCATTGGTGATCTTTTTCAAAATTCCTCACACATCAAGACATTTCTCTCTGTGATAGATTGTTACATTACATTACAACCTAAAAGTTGTCTCTGGCGATCCTTCCGCCTCAGCCTTCCGAGTAACTGGAATTATAGGCATGTGCTACCACGCCCGGCTGATTTTTTGATTTATTGTAGAGATGAGGTCTCGCCTGCCCAGGCGGGTCTCGAACCCGCGGGCTCAGGCAACCCACTCACCTCAGCCTCCCAAAGGCGCGGGATTACAGGCTGAGCCACCAAGCCTGGCTTGGTAGGCTTTCTTAAAGAAACTTTCTTGGCCAGAAGAGGTGAGAGGATTACCTGAGCCAGGGGTTTGAGACCAGCCTGGGTAACTTGGCGGACCTGTCTCTACAATAATCAAAAATTAGCCAGGTGTGGTGGTATGCTCCTGTAGTTCTGGCTACTTGGAAGGCTGAGGCAGGATTGCTGGAGCCTAGCAGGTCGATGCTGGGCTAGCCCCAACCTTCTAAGTAGCTGGAACTACAGGCGCCCACCACCATGCCTGGCTAATTTTTTTTTTTTTTTTAATTTTTTGTAGAGATGAGGTTTCGCCAAGTTGCCCGGGCTGGTCTCAAACCCGTTGGCTCAGGTAATCCTCTCATCTTGACCTCCCAAAGTGCTGGGATTATAGGTGTGAGCCACTGCACCTGGCAACAATCTTTTTTTTTTGAGTTGGAGTCTCGCTCTGTCTTCCAGGCTGAAGTGCAGTGGCATGCTCACGGCCACCTCAGCACTGACCTTCTGGGCTCCAGCGATCCTTCCACCTCAGCCTTCTAAGTACCTGGAACTACAGGCGCATGCTACCACACCTGGCTAATATTTTGGTTTATTGTAGAGACGAGGTCTTCTCGCCAAGTTGCCCGGGCTGATCTTGAACCTGCGGGCTCAGGCTATCCACTCTTTTTGACCTCCCGCAGTGCTGGGATTATAGGCTGAACCACGAAGCCCGGCCTCTTAAAAGAAATGTTAAAGTTATAGAAACAGGCACAGTAGTGCTTGCCTGTAGTACCAGCTGCTTGAGAGGCTAAGAAGGAAGGATGTTTTGTAGCCTGGGCAACATAGCGAAACCATGTGTCTTAAAAAACAACAAAAAACAAACTTGTGAGATTGTAATTATTTTACTTTGTATTATTATTATTTTTGAATTGGAGTCTCACTCTGTTGCCCAAGTGTAAGTACAATGGCATGATTCTGGCTAACTGCAACCTAGGCCTCCTGGGCTCAGGTGATCCTTCCGCCTCAGCCTCCCTAGTAGCTGGGATTATAGGCACGTGTCACCACGCTTGATTTATTTTTTGATAAATTATTGTAGAGACTAGGTCTCACCATGTTGCCCAGGCTCTGAGCTCAGGCAGTCCTCTCTCCTCGGCCTTTCAAAGTGCTACTAAGCCAACATGCCTGGCCTCCTCATTTTATTTTATTTTATTTTTATTTTTTATTTTTATTTTTTTTTGTTGAGTTGGAGTCTCACTCTGTCACCTAGACTGGAGTGCAGTGGCCGCTCCCGGCCACCGCAGCCTCGACCTGCTGGGCTCCGGGCAATCCTTCCGCCTTAGCCTTCCAAGTAGCTGGAACTACAGTGCATGCTACCACACCTGGCTCATTTTGATTTATTGTAGAGATAAGGTCTCACCAAGTTGCCCAGGCGGGTCTTGAACCTGCGGGCTCAGGCAATCCACTCACCCAGCCTCCCAAAGGCGTGGGATTACAGGCTGAGCCATCGAGCCCGGCTCTCATTTTATTTTTGCGTGGCACTTGATACCCTTGACCATTATGGTTACAACAGTCACTCTCATTAGTTTCTAGGATATCACCAGAAGAGTAGTTCTGGTTTTCTTTTCACCTCATTGATTGCTATTTCTCAATAGCAGCATTCTCAATATTTCTACATTTTTGGGGTGCTTTTTTCTCTCTCTTTTTCTTAAATGTTTGGTGTTCTTCAAGGTTCTGATTGCTCTATTTTTCTTCTCCTAAAATAAAAATATCTATAAAAGCAATATAATTCAATCTTAAAACATTAAATAATATGATAGATTATGTTTGACTGAAGCTGCAATTGACTTAATAGTTTTAATTTTGAATATGTTGGAACATTATTTAGGTGACTATCATGGTCACCGATTTTTCTATTTATTTTTATTATGCCCCAGGTAGAATGAAACTGCTTTTTCTTTTTCTTTTTTTTTTGAGTTGGAGTCTTACTTTGTCACCCAGACTGGAGTGCGGTGGCCGCTCCCGGCCACC
>NW_007247278.1:175260-177613 GCF_000164805.1 Carlito syrichta | reverse complement strand
CACCGCAGCCTGAACCTGCTGGGCACAGGCAATCCTTCCACCTCAGCCTTCCAAGTAGCTGGAATTACAGGCATGCGCTACCACGCCCGGCTGATTTTTTGATTTATTGTAGAGATGAGGTCTCCCTGCCCAGGCGGGTCTCGAACCCATGGGCTCAGGCAATCCACTCACCTCAGCCTCCCAAAGGCGTGGGATTACAGGCTAAGCCACCGAGCCCAGCTCATAAAATTAATTTCTAAGGAAATTTTGAGTCATGTAGATAAAAACAGGTCATTTCAATGGCCCAATTTTGTATTTGTATTTATAATCTTATCACAGGCCAATATGCTAAAGAGGCAGCTTCAAGCCAGGTACAGTCAAATGAATGCCAAGTATCAAAACGTATAAAATAAGCAAAAGTGTGACAGTAGTTCAATAAAGATAAAAAGAATATGCAGTCACAAGGCCACATAGAAAGATACAAAATAGCTTGCTTTGTAGTAGTCATCATTATAGACCTATAGGAAATGACTTATAAAGTGAAAATCTTGTATGTACCAATTTGCAAACAGTTCATTAGAATTACAGTAATAAACATGCAATAGACAATAATTTTTTAATTCTGTAGTGATTATTATTATTATTTTTTTTGAGTTGGAGTCTCACTCTGTCACCCAGACTGGAGTGCAGTGGCCGCTCCTGGCCACCGCAGCCTCGACCTGCTGGGCTCTGGCGATCCTTCTGCCCTCAGCCTTCCCAGTAGCTGGAACTACAGGCATGCGCTACCACGCCCGGCTGATATTTTGATTTATTGTAGAGATGAGGTCTCGCTGCCGAGGCAGGTCTCGAACCTGTGGGCTCAGGCAATTCACTCACCTCAGCCTCCCAAAGGCGCGGGGTTACAGGCTGAGCCACTGAGCCCGGCTTGTAGTGATTATTAAATTAAGTATCCCGCTCTCTCTCGGTCTCTCTTTCTCTCTCTTTCTGTCGCTCTCTCACTCTCTGCAGCTCTCTCCCTGCCTCTCTCCCACTTCCTCTCTCTCTCTCTCTCCACAGACCCTTTCCCTTTTTCCCCTGTAACCGCTGCTTTAATAAATCTTTGACCTTAAACGGGTGAGGAGTCGTTACTGGCGCCGAACTTCTTTCACTGAGCCAATTGGAATGATTATAGTGTTGGCTATCGTTTCTGCTGTGAATGAAAAAAATAAAAAAGTAAATTAAGTATCCCATCAAGATAATGAATCCACTGGGTGCAGTGGCTCACGCCTGTAATTCCAACACTTTGGGAGGCAGAAGCGAGAGGATTGCCTAAGTTCAGGGCTTCCAAGACTAGCCTGGACAACTTGACGAGACCTTGTCTCTATAATAAATTAAAAAATTAGCTGGACACAGTGGCATATACCTGTAGTTCCAGCTACCTGTAAGGCTGAGGCAGAAGAATTTCCTCAGTCCAGCAGGTTGAGGCTACGGTGGCCATGAGTATGCCACTGCACTCCAGCCTAGGTGACAGAGTGAGACTCCCACTCAAAATAATAATAATCAATTATTTTGAATGAGTCCAGAATATACCACTGTGGCATAAAAATTATTTTGAACAAAAGGCATTTAAGTTCCTGAAATGCCTGCATTAAAAAACAGAGCCCTACCAAAAAACCCAACTGTCAAAATCCCTTTCCCAGAAGCAACCAGGGAAGATGTCAACCTGACTCTTATCACCTGAGAAGAAAAATCTCCACACCACACCTAAGCAGATATTGTCACAAAACTATCACATCTATTCTAAGGGCCTAAGAAATGTTTTTTCTTTCAAGTCACCAAAAGTGCTGAAACAGAGGCACCATGTTTTTTTTTTGGTAGAAACAGGATCTCAATATATTGCCCAGGCTGGTCTTGAATTCTGGCTTCAAGCAATCCTCCTGCCTCGACCTCTCAAAGTGCTGTGATTATAGGCATGCATCCCCATGCTTGACCAGAAGCCCCAAATTCTAACCACACCTTCTTGAGTCACATTTCTGTGAACTTCCCTACTTATATGATTAAAATTTGTCCTTTCTATTGCTTATTTGTCATGTCATTTTAATGTGCAGGCCCCTAAGCACAGAATCTATGATGGTATTAGAAAAGTTTTTCCTCCCTAACAACTGAAAGCAAGTTTAATCTTTAAAAAGAAAAAGCAAGCCAGGCTTGGTGGCTCAACTTGTAATCCCAGTGCTTTGGGAGGCTGAGGTAAGTGGATTGCCTGAGCCCGCGGGTTTGAGACCCGCCTGGGCAACTTGGCAAGACCTCGTCTCTACAATAAATCAAAAATTAGCCGGGCATGGTAGCGCACACCTGTAGTTCCAGCTACTTGGAAGGCTGAAGCGGATGGATCGCC
>NW_007247278.1:157080-175095 GCF_000164805.1 Carlito syrichta | reverse complement strand
CGCAGGTCTCAAACCCGCGGGCTCAGGCAATCCACTCACCTCAGCCTCCCAAAGGCACGGGATTACAGGCTGAGCTTTCTAATTTGTGGTAACAAATTGCCACAAATATAGTGGCATAAAACAGCACAAATTTGCCATTCTATAGTTCTAGAGGTTAGAAGCCTGAAATGGGTCTTGTTGGGTTAAAATCAAGGTGTCAGAGTGCACTTCTTTCTGGAGGCTCTAGTACATAATCAGGGTTTTTTTTTTTTTTTTCTTTTCTTTCTCTGCTTTCTAGGGGGTTTTCATATTTGTTAGGTTCTATTCCTTGGTTCATGGCCCCCTCTTATCCTCAAAGACAGCAGTGGTTTGTTGAGTGTTGTTCACATATATTACTCTGACACTGACTTTTCTGCTTCTGTCTTTCCCCTTTGTGATTACATAAGCCACGTCCTGATCATCTATGATAATCTGACCATTTCAAGGCCAGTTGATTAGCAACCTAGATTCCACCTGTACCTTTAATTTTCCTCTGCCATGTAACTTAACATGATTCCAGGGATTAGGTACATGGACATCTTGGGGGGCCATTTTTCTGCTTACCATACACATCAACCCTATAATGTAGGTACTATTACTATTCCCACTTTAATAATAAGGAAACTAAGGTCTAGAGGGATTAAATATTTCAGTCAAGGACAAACACTTTCTAAATGTCAAGACCAGGATTTCAACTTGGGTAGTTCTAGTCTATGCTGCTTTATAATCTTCTTTCTATGTATATTTTATACAGTTACCTTGTACTATCAGGAAGTTGATTATGTAGGATTTATGACATTCCTTTAGGTAGTTTTTTATAGTAAGTCCCAGAGACTGAATAAACACAGTATTATGGAGTTAAAATATATTAAAAAATCACTTGGAGTTCAGTGAATGAACTAAGATTTTGGGCAGGTTGCTTAGCTGCTATAAGCCTGAAGTTTCTCAGAGTATCAGAATCTCTAGGAAGGTCCCATGTAATATGCAGATTCTGTACCTCATGTGTTAGTATTTGATAAATCATGCCTATATAAGCAAATATTCTTAGAAATTATAAGTAATTATTATCTCAGAATATATCCCTCTGATATGATATTTTGGAGATCAGAGGCAAGTGATTTAGTTATGTTTCTCTCTCTTTCCTTACTCCATGTCGTATTTCAAGAAGGATTCTAGAAGGCTATATAAATGGGTTATGTAAACACCAAGGGCATAAAACTTAGGGAAAGTGAAACCTTCAAAATCTGTATATGTGGTAAGATAGTCACAGTATTTAGCTGCTTTCATTGTATATACAGAATATGTTAGCCTTATGGAACCCAGGACATTTCCTTGATTCTAAACAGACAGGTAGCATTCTCATTGATGACTTCTCATTGGTCAGATCATTAAATAGTAGTTTTTTTCCTCTGGCCAACCTTTTAATCTGCTTATTTTTTTTTAACTGCTTATCTTAAAATGATTTCAGGCTTAGGATCATAATTTGAATAGTTTAAATACTTTTCAATTGGATCAAGATGGTAATTCATGTTTATAAATATATTGCTTTCTTCAAGGTCTTAAGACAAAGAATCAGTATAAATGCCTAACTGTAAATAGAAA
The DNA here is from genome assembly GCF_000164805.1 of Carlito syrichta. Taxonomy (NCBI): domain Eukaryota; kingdom Metazoa; phylum Chordata; class Mammalia; order Primates; family Tarsiidae; genus Carlito; species Carlito syrichta. The sequence continues at coordinate 173,475 of NW_007247278.1, read as the reverse complement.
GGTCTAGAAAGTAACCTGCAGTATTCTCAGTGGAGACAATACACTCGCCTGTAGCCAGGACTGAATGGGAATTTATTTGTTTGTTTGTTGAGTTGGAGTCTCACTCTGTCGCCCAGGCTGGAGGGCAGTGGCACACTCCCGGCCACTGCAGCCTTGATTTGCTAGGCTCAGGTGATCTTTCCGCCTCAGTCATCCAAGTAGCTGGAACTACAGGCACACGCCACCATGCCCGGCTAAATTTTTGATTTATTGTAGAGATGAGGACTGAGGTAATCCTCTCAGCCTGGCCTTCCAAAATGCTGGGATTATAGGCGTGAGCCATTGCACCCAGCCTGAGAATTTATTTAGTTGATCATTTTGTCCCAGAGATTTCCATTTGTTTCTCAGTTTGGAAAGATAAGTGTGAGTCATTGGTTTTCTGACCTCCTATAATCCCCTAAATTTTGATCTAGCAGTTGTTAAAAGGTAAATTGGAGGCACAATAAAACTTTAGAATAAGCCAGACTTGGGTGGCTCAGCCTATAATCCTGCACTTTGGGTGGCTGAGGTGAGTGGATTGCCTGAGCCTGCGGGTTCAAGACCCGCCTGGGCAACTTGGCGAGACCTTATCTCTACAATAAATAAATAAATAATTAGCCGAGCTGAGGCGGAAGGATCGCTGGAGCCCAGCAGGTCGAGGCTGCGGTGGCCAGGAGCGTGCCACTGCACTCCAGTCTGGGCGACAGAGTGAGACTCCAACTCAAAAAAAAAAACTTGAGTATATTTTAGTAAACAGCAGTTCATGAATCAGGCAGCACCAAAAGATAAGTGGTCCCAGGGTTCCTCACCAAGGGAATGTAAAAGGAAGATTGTTCGTTTTGTTTTTGTAGAGACAAGTTCTCCTTATGTTGCCCAGGTTGATCCAGAAACCCTAGGCTCAAGCATCCTCCCACCTTGACTTCCCAAAGTACTGAGCTACCATGCCCAGCTTTTTTTGTGTGTGTATGTGTGTATCAGGGTCTCCCTGTCACCCAGGCTGGAGTACAGTGGTACAATCATGGCTCATTGCAGATTTAACCTCCTGGGTTCAGATGATCCTCCTGCCTCAGCCTCCTGAGTAACTGGAAACTAAGCTTGGCTAATTTTTGGATTATTTGTAGAGATGAGCTCTTGCTGTGTTGTCTGGGCTAGTCTCAAACTCCTGAGCTCAAGTAGTCCTCTCATCTTGGCCTCCCAAAGTGCTAGGATTTCAGGCATGAGCCACCGGTCCCGCCAAGGGGAAGACTTTTATAGGGCAAACAGGGAAGTAAAGCAAAAACAATACTTGATTGGTTACAGTGGTACAGTTGTCTTATCTGGTCTATCCTGCTAAAAAGACTCTAATTATATAAGTTAGTAAACAGCTTCTGATTGGTTGGCTTAAGGTTTCTTTTTCTTTCTTTCTTTTTTCTTTTAAATTGAGACAGGGTCTCCCTTTGTCTCCTGGGTTGAAGTGCAATGGTATGATCATAACTCACTGTTATTTTGAACTCCTGGGCTCAAGTGATCCTCCTGTCTTTGCCTCCCAAGTAGCTAGGACTACAGGTTCAGGCCACCATGCCTGGCTGATTTTCACTTTTATTTTTATTTTTTTTAGTTGGAGTCTCACTCTGTCGCCCAGGCTGGAGAGCAGTGGCACACTCATGGCTACCCCAGCATCGACCTGCTGGGCTCTGGCTATCTTTCTGCCTCAGCTTCCAAGTAACTGAAACTATAGGCGTGCACTACCATGCCTGGCTAATTTTTGATTTATTATAGAGACAAGGTCTCGCCAAGTTCCCCAGGCTGGTCTCAAACTCACGGGCTCAGGCAATCCACTCACCTTGGCCTCCCAAAGTGCTGGGATTACAGGCTGAGCCACTGAGCCCAGCCTATTTTATTATTCTCTTTTATTTTTTTGTATAGATGAAGTCTTGCTATGTTGCCTAGGTTGGTCCTGAACTCCTAGCCTCAAACTATCCTCTTGCCTTGGCCTCTCAAAGTGCTGGGATTACAGGCATGGGCCACTATTTTTCTTTAATACAGGCATTTATAAGAATTAGCCCAAGTTAAATTTTACTTAACGTTTGTAAATTAAGCAAGATACGGTCACTTATGGATCTCAGCTGGGTTTGTCTGCTCATGGCTTCTTCGTGCCTGGTCTCCATTTTAATTTACTTTAACAAAGTCAAGTAGGAGAGGGAACCAAATCAAGTATTTGAATCAGAGCAGTGCCAGGCTTTGTGGGAGTGATCAGTGTTTGTGTGTGCCAAAGAAGTTAAGAAAAATGAAGGTGGGCGTCATGGCTCTCCTATAATCCCAGCACTTTGGGAAGCCAAGGTGAGAGGATTATTTGAGCCTGCAGGTTGGAGACCAGTCTGAGCAACTTGGTGAGACCTTATCTCTACAATAAATCAAAAAGTTAGTCAGGTGGTGGTGTGTGCCTGTAGTTCTAGCTACTTGGAAGGCTGAGGCAGAAGGATCTCCTGAGCCCAGCAGGTTAGGGCTACGGTGGCCATGAGCATGCACTGTATGGACTCCAGCCTGGGTGAGAGTTGAGACTTCAACTAAAAAAAAATTATAATAAATAAATAAAAAGAGATTTCAGGGCCAGCATGTTTGCTCATGCCTGTAATTCTAGGGATTTGGGAGGCCAAGGTGGGAGGTGGGAGGATCACTTGAGGCCATGAGTTCAGGACCAGCCTGGGTACCATAGCAGTACCCTGTCTATACTAAAACAGTAATAAATTAGCCAGGCTGTTGTCCCAGCTACATGGGAGACTGAGAGTGGAGATTCATTTGAGCTGAGGAGTTTGAGGCTGCAGTGAGCTATGATTACATCACTGTACTCCTTCCTGGGCAAGGGTGAGAGAGGCCGTTCAGTCTTCAGTGGAAATTATTTAGTAAGTTATTTTATGTTTTTTTTCTTTTCTTTTTTTTAGAAACAGTTTTGCTCTGTCACCCAGGCCAGAGTGCAGTGACACAATTTTGGCTCACTGCAGCCTCCACTTTCTGGGCTCAAATGATCATCTCCCTCAGCCTCCTGAGTTACTGGGATTATAGACACAGGCCACCAGGCCTGGCTAATTTTTTTATTTTTTTGATGGGGTCTCTCTATGTTGCCTAGGCTCTTTTTGAATTCTTGGCCCTTAAGTCTTCCCAAAGTGCTGGGATTACAGTTGTGAATCACTGTGCGTGGCTAGCTATGTTATATTTTATGGTAGAATATTATAAGGTAGAATTGTAAAGGTGGTGGTGTTTGATTGAAACTCAATCTGCTCTAAGTTGACTTAAATATAGAATGCATAATCACCTCTCCAGTGTTAGAGATATTAGATAAAAAAATATCTTTGACATATACATATTGACAAATACTATTACTGGCTGGTTGCGGTGGCTCAGCCTATAATCCCACACTTTGGAAGGCTGAGGCAAGAGGATTGCTTGAGCCCGGAAGTTCGAGACCAGCCTGGGCAACTTGGTGAGACCTCGTCTCTACAATAAAATAAAAAATTATTCGGGCTTGGTAGTGCATGCCCGTAGTTCCGGCTACTTGGAAGGTTGAGGTAGAAGGATCACTGGAGCCCAGCAGGTCGAGGCTATGGTGGCCGTGAGCATGCCACTGCACTCCCAGCCTGGGTGACTGAGTGAGACTCCAACTGAAAAAAAAAAAACCCATAAAAAACCCCCAAATAATATTACTGATAGTAAAATGGAATAATTGGGTTAGACCTTGAGGGGCCTAATGAGAGAAGAACCATATCTGTGGTTCAAGACATTGGTCACTTTGTTGTATGAGTTGACATACTCTATGTTAACCTAGCCTTACAGAAAAATTGAACTTTAAAATAACATTTGTTTAATGTTTAATGAGTAAGTAAGAAGCAAATAAAATCAAAGAATCAGGGTATAGTGGAAAAGCCTTGACTTATTTCTAGATTAGAAAAAACATGTATTATACTGGCTTTGTTTTATTTTTTATTTTATTTTATTTATTTATATATTTTTTGAGTTGGAGTCCCACTCAGTCGCCGAGACTGGAGTGCAGTGGCCGCTCCCGGCTACCGCAGCCTCGACCTGCTGGGCTCCAGTGATCCTTCCGCCTCAGCCTTCCAAGTAGCTGGAACTACAGGCGCGCGCTACCACGCCCGGCTAATTTTTTTGATTTATTGTAGAGATGAGGTCTCGCCAAGTTGCCCACGCGGGTCTTGAACCTGCAGCCTCAGGCAATCCACTCACCTCAGCCTCCCAAAGTTGTGGGATTACAGGCTGAGCCACCGAGCCCGGCTTTATTTTTTATTTTATTTTTTTATATTTTTGAGTTGGAGTCTCTCTGTCACCCAGGTTGGAGTGCAGTGGCACACTCACAGCCACCCTAGCCTCGACCTGCTGGGCTCCAGTGATCCTTTTTGGAGATTTGGGATTACAGGCTGAGCCACTGAGCCCAGCCAGGCTTTGTTTTATTAAAATAAAATGATTATCTAATGAAAGAAAGAAAAGTAGGTAATGAGATCAGAAAGGAAGCCTTAGACATAGAGGGTCTTGTAAGCTATGATAAGGACTTTGGAGGTTTTGAGCAGAGGAGTTGATATGATTTGTGTTTTAAAACATAATAGAATGTGTAGGGAATAAATCATAAAGGAATAAAGGAGAATGCAAGAGTATAAGTCAGGTGGCTTTTATACTTTAACTATAATCTAAAATAGGAACTATATCTTAAGTAGTGACCCAGTACATATATTCATTTATGTATATATTTGCAACTGAGATCTCTTAACATTTTCTTACCTGGACTGGAGTGCAGTGACACGCTTATGACCACAGCAGCCTTGACCTGCTGGGCTCAGGTGATCCTTCCTCAGCCTTCCAAGTAACTTGAACTACAGGCACGGGTTACCACAGCTGGCTTATTTTTTGATTTATTGTAGACATGAGGGTGCACCAAGTTGCCCAGGCTGGTCTCGGACCCCTGAGCTCAGGCAATCCTCTTGCCTCAGCGTCCCAAAGTTCTGGGATTACAGGCTTAAACCACTGTGTCCGGCTGATATTTTTTATTTATTTTTTAGTCAGAGTCACACTGTGTTGCCCAGGTGTGAGCCACTGTGTCTGACCTCCCTTCCTCTTTTTTGAGGCATAGTTTTTGGGGAAAATCTTATCTTTAGGCATTTGGGGTAACTTGAATAATTGAAAGCCTTTAAAAAAAACTACAGTTAGAAATATAAACATTCTATTCATAGTAGTGAAAGCTGTAAAATACCTAGTAACAAATTTAATAAATAAGGTGTAAGAACCTTTGGAAAAAGCATGGAATATTATTTGAAGATATAAAATAATTTTGGATAAATGGAGGGATATACAAAAATGTGACTACCCAGGAGTGCAGTGGCACAATCATAACTCATGACAGCCCTGAACTCCTGGCTTCAAATGACCCTTCTGCCTCAGGCTCCCAAAAGTGCTGGGATAGCCGGTGTGAGCCACTGTGCCCAACCATACCATGTTTTTGAATGGAGAGAATTTCTATCAAAAATATCAACTAATCAGGCATGGTGGCTCATGTCCGTAATCCTAAGACTTTGGGAGGGTGAGGAGAGAGGATTGCCTGAGTCCAGGGGTTCGAGACCAGCCTGGACAACTTGGCAAGACCAGGTGTGCTGGCACATGCCTGTGGTTCCAGCTACTTGGAAGGCTGAGGCGAAAAGATTGCCTGAGCCCAGCAGATTGAGGCTTCGGTGACTGTGAGCGTGCCACTGTAACTCCAGCATGGGCGATAGTGAGACTCCGACTCCCAAAAAAATCAACGAATCCTAAATTAATATGTAAATCAAATGCAATTCCAATCAGCATTTACATTTTTTGTGAAAGACTATATGAAGTGGTCTTATTTTTATGTCTGAAATTTTTCATCATAAAAAGGTTAGCAAAAGTGTATTTTTCTCTATAACTTACTTTTTCTCTTAATATTCTTTTTGTAATTTATCTGTTAGTAGATGTATATCTGGTTTATTAATAGTTTAATAATTAGTTCTTTGTGTGACTAATCCACAATATATTCAGTCTCCTGTTAATGGATATTTAATTGGCTTCTAATTTTTTATTATTGTAAAAGTACTGCAGTTAATACATTTGAATCTATTTCTCTTGTCCTGGAAGGATGCCTGTATTGTTTTGCAGAACAGTGTATATAGACTAAGTCCCTCCTTGAACTTATATCTATACATATATGTATATATGTACATATATAGAATGCATGTACTACATATATGTATATACACCGAGCCTGGCTATTTAGTAATATTTTCATTGTTCATCTGTATTGTAGCATGTCATCAATATCTTATTTCTTTTTATGATCAAATAATATTCCATGGTATAGATATATCCCATTTTGTTTATCCGTTCATCAGTTGATGGACATTTGAGTTGTTTCCATTTTTTGGATATTATGAATAATGCTCTGTGAACATTCATATATAAGTTTTTGTGCAGAGTAGGAGTGGAATTGCTGTATCATATGATACTTATGTTTAGCATTTTTGAGGAACTGCTAAACTGTTTTTCAGTGTGGTCATACCATTTTACAATCCCACTAGCAATATATGTGGGTTCCAGGTTCTCCATGCCCTTGTCAATAATTGTTACTGTCTGTCTTATTTCAAGCATCCTAGTTGGTATGAGTTGTATTTCTTTGTTGTTTTGATTGACATTTCTCTAGTGACTAATGATGTTTGTATTTCTCTAATGACTGTTAATGTTGAGTGTTTTGCATGTGCTTATTAGCTGTTTGTATATCTTTTTTGAAAATGTGTTAGAAGCCGGGCAGGGTGGCTCATGCCTGTAATACCCAGCAGTTTGGAAGGCGGAGCCAAAAGGATTGCCTGAGCTCAGGGGTTCAAGACCAACCTGGGTGATTTGTTGAGACCTTGTCCCTACAATAAATAAAAAAAATTAGCCAGCCGTGGTGGTGTGCACCTGTAGTTACAGCTGCCTGAAAGGCTGAGGCGGAAGGATTGCCTGAGTCTAGCAGATTGAGGCTTCGATGGCTGTGAGTGTGCCACTGCACTCTGGCCTGGATGACAGAGTGAGACTCTAAGTCAAAAATAAATAAAAGAGAAAATATAAGCCGGGCTCGGTAGCTCAGCCTGTAATCCCACGCTTTGGGAGGCTGAGGTGAGTGGATTACCTGAGCCCGCAGGTTCGAGACCTGCCTGGGCAACTTGGTGAGACCTCATCTCTACAATAAATCAAAAAATCAAGCCAGGCTCAGTGGCTCAGCCTGCAATCCCGCGCCTTTGGGAGGCTGAGGTGAGTGAATTGCTTGAGCCCACGGGTTCGAGACCCGCCTGGGCAGCGAGACCTCATCTCTACAATAAATCAAAAAATCAGCCGGGCATGGTCGCGCATGCCTGTAATTCCGGCTACTCGGAAGGCTGAGGCGAAAGGATCGCCGTAGCCCAGCAGGTCGAGGCTGCGGTGGCCGGGAGCGGCCACTGCACTCCAGTCTGGGCGACAAAGTGAGACTCTAACTCAAAAAAAAAAAAGAAAAAATATATTTGAATGTTTGTTTAAATACTTTGTTTATTTTTAAGTTGAATTACACCTTTTTAATTACTGTAATGAGTACTGTGTGTTTTTTTTAATTTTATTTTTTGAGTTGGAGTCTCTCTCTGCCACCCAGGCTAGAGCGCAGTGGCACACTCATGGCCACCACAGCCTCGACCTGCTGGATTCAGGCGATCCTTCTGCCTCAGCCTTCCAAGTAGCTGGAGCTACAGGCATGCACCATCATGCCCAGCTAATTATTTGATTTATTGTAGAAACAAGTTCTCACCATGTTGCTCAGTCTGGTCTCGAACCCAGATGCTCAGATAATCCTCTCTTTTTTTTTTTGAGTTGGAGTCTCACTCTGTTGCCCAGACTGGAGTGCAGTGGCCGCTCCTGGCCACCGCGGCCTCAACCTGCTGGGCTCCGGCGATCCTTCCACCTCACCTTTCAAGTAGCTGGAACTACAGGCGCGCACTACCACGCCCAGCTAATTTTTTTATTTATAGTAGAGATGAGGTCTCGCCAAGTTGCCCAGGTGGGTCTCAAACCTGCTGGCTCAGGCAATCCACTCACCTCAGCCTCCCAAAGGTACAGGATTACAGGCTGAGCCACGGAGCCCGGCTAGATAATCCTTTCTTTGGCTTCCCAAAGTGCTGGGATTACAGGCTTGAGCCACCATGCCTGGTTTTTTCTTTATTTTTAAAGTATTGCTATATTCATTGGCAAGACTAACTTTTTCTTCTTTTCTTGGAAGGTCCTGTCCAAAACGCACTGATATCTTCACAAGTGTCAGTGAGCCAAGGATATAATTTCCAGCTTCCGGGATCCTACCCTCATCTCATACCAGCAAAGACTTTGAATCCAGTCTCTGGACACTCTAATTATAGTGGTTCTCAGGGATCTGGACAGACTCTTAATAGACCACCTGTGGCCTCTAATCCAGTGACATCTTCAGTCCATAGTGAGCTTGTTCCCCAAATGCCACTACCTGCTTCTCAAAACCCAGCTGCTACACCAATGCCTTCTGGTGGCTTTCTTCCTGGAGCTAACCCACCACTACCTTTGAATTGGCAATATAACTATCCATCCACAGGATCACATACAAACCATTTTCCTCATGTATCATCCCAACCAGCTGCATCTGGGAGTACAAGTTTACCAACAAGTCATCAATATGTTTCTTCTGAAGATCCTTTACTTCAAAACAGCTTCATAAAGTCAGGTATTATTCTTATAGGAGTACTTAAAATGTAGAAATGTGAAACTCTTGCTTGTTTACATGTTTGAATTAATACTTGAAGCCTTTACTTGATTACAGGCTGAGCCACCGAGCCCGGCTCCTCTTTAGTATTGATCTGAGGTTTCAGTTATCTTTTTGGCATAGCTGTAGACAGTTTTTGACCCAGAAGCCGTATAGAGTCCTGGAGGACCAGGCCAAACCATATAGTGCTTTTAAAATGAGGCATGCATAGAGATTTATATGTATGTTTTTTCTAAAAGTAATATGAGGATGGGACTCAAAAAACCCTGGAATGTATTGATTTAAAAATGTGTATTTATTCTTACATGTTACCTTCAGAGTACTCTGATGCAATACACTAATTGAGATGCTTTTTCCACTGCTCAAAACAGTTTTTGAACTCATCCATTTTGATTACTTTTAGTGCTTCTGCCGTTTTTTATTTCATCTCTTCCACATCAGCAAAATGTTTTGCTTTGAGGACTTCTTTCATTCGGGGAAACAAAAAACAAGTTGCTCAGAGAGAGTTGGGGTGAATAAGGAGGGTGGGACATGGGGATCATGCAGTTTTTGGTCAAGAACTGCTTAATATTCAGCACGGTGTGGTCAGGTGTGCTCATAAGTCATCTATCATGAAATGGGCAAGTGTGTTGAAAGAATCTCCAAAAAAAATTAAATGAAGCTGAACACAGCCTCTCACAACAATGCTAGCTAGTGTGCTGATGCCAATGGGTCCTTAGAACACTTACCTCATGGGGGAGCCTGTATCACAAGGGGCCCATCCTCCAAAAAATTAATTCTGATTTTTTTTGGGGGGGACACCTATTACATTTAGGTCTTTGATCAGGGTTTTTTTTTGTTGTTGCTGTTTGTTTTTAAATCAGAGTTTCACTCTGTTGCCCAGGCTGGAGTGCAGTGATCAGGGCTTCAATGCAGCCTCGACCTCATGGGCTCAGGAGGTCTGCCTCAGCCTTTCTGCCTCAGCCTCCTGAGTAGCTGGAACTACAGGTCTTGATTTCCTTGACGAAAATCAGTCAGGCCGGGTGTATTGGCTCATGCCTATAATCCCAGTACTTTGGGAGGCCAGGGTGAGAGGCTTGCCTGAGCCCACAGGTTTGAGACCAGCCTGGGCAACTTGACGAGACCTCATCTCTACAATAAATCAAAGTCAGAGTGAGACTCTAATTCAAAAAAAAAGAAAAGAAAAGAAAAGAAAATCAGTCAATCATAATATAAGAGCTTATTTTTAGACTCTGGATTTTATTCCATACATTTATATATCCTTTTTTGTGCCAGTGTCAAACATCATGGTTACTGTAGCTGTGTAGTAAACTGTGAATTTGGGAAGTGTATAATCTTCCCAAATTCTATAATCTTTTTTGTTGTCAAGACTGTCTGGCTCTTTTGGGTCTCTTGCTTTTCTGTAAGAACGTTAGGATCAGCTTGTCAGTTTGTATAAAAAAGATAGCTGGGATTTTGATAGGGATTGTTTTGAATCTGTATATCAGTTTGAGGAGAAAGCTATATATTATATCATCTTTTTACTTTTTTAACCTCAGTGTTGGATCCTGCCTGGTTCAGAAGTAGGTGCATTAAACTTCCTTTTCTGCTATTAAAATTAGCAGTCATACGCTTTATCAACACTAGTAGTGAGTCTTTGAAAAGTATTTAAAATTCCTTATTGGGGTCTTCAGGTTGATTCTGCTCTGCATACATGCTCAGGGAAATGAACTAGTAAAGTTTCCCAGTGAAATAGTAATATCAAAAGTTACTTTTTTTGGAGTCAGGGTTTTACTCTGTTGCCCAGGCTGAGGTTAACAGTGACATGAGTACAACTCACCGCAGGCTCAAGTCACCTTGCCCAGCCAAGAAACCTATTTTCTTTTTTTTTTTGGAGTTGGAGTTTTACTCTGTCACCCAGGCTGGAGTGCAGTGGCACGATCATGGCCACTGTGGCCTTGACCTCAGCTGCTGAGCTCAGGCGATTCTTCCACTTCAGTCTTATGGTAGCTGGAACCACAGGCACATGCCACCATGCCTAGCTAATTTTTAAAAATTTATTGTACAGATGCAGTACAAGTTGCCCAGGCTGGTCTCAAACCCCTGGGCTCAGGCAGTCCCTCTTGCTTATGCCTCCCCAAAGTGCTGGGATTACAGGCGTGAGCCACCACACTTAGCTGAAACCTAGTTTCTTTGTAGAAATCTTCTGACCTACAAATTGCTAGAGCCAAAATCCTTTAGGTTACATTCATTTGACACCATGAGTAAGCATCAATCACTTGAAATTAGTGAATGTTTATTTCACTATTAATAATTATAGGTACCATTTATTGGAAATTTTTAGTTTCCTGCACTCTGCCATACTTTTATGTGCATTATCTTATTTAATCTTTGTTTTGTTTTGTTTTTTTGAGTCAGAGTCTCACTCTTTCACACAGGCTGGATGCAGTGGCATGCTCATGGCCACCACATCTTCGACCTGCTGGGCTCAGGCGATTCTTCTGCCTCAGCCTTTCAAGCAGTTGGAACTACAGGCATTTGCCACCATGCCTGGCTAATTATTTAATCTTCACAACAATTTGTTTAACAAATAAATGTTAGGCTTGAATAATTTCCCCAAAGCCACAAGAAAATAGTTCAGGAAAACATACTATTGAAAAACTATTTGCCTGGGTGCCTGGGCATGGTGGCTCATGTTTGTAATTCCAGCACTTTGGGAGGCCGAGGCAGGAATTGAGGCCAGGAGTTCGAGACCATACTGGGCAACATAGCGAGACCCTGTCACTACAAAAAAATTTTTAAAAAAAATTATCAGACAAGGTGGTGTGCACTTGTAGTTCCAGCCACAAGAATAGATGTAGCTTCTCTTAAAAAGACACATGATTGATAATCTGAAATTTCTTTAGCTATAACAGAAGTCCTCAGATAGAGAGTACCTTGACTCCAGTGCAGATGCAAGGGAGAAAACTAAACAAGTGCTGAAACTTAAGAACATTCCCATATAAAAGAAGGGGAGAGAAAAATATACAAACTAATAAAATGAACCTAAAATAATTTTTTTTTTTTTGAGTAGGAGTCTTTCTCTGTTGCCCAGGCTAGAGTGCAGTGGCCTACTCATGGCCACCGCAGCCTCCACCTGCTGGGCTCAGGTGATCCTTTTGCCTCAGTCTTTCAAGTAGCTGGAACCACAAGCATGTGCCACCACACCCGGATTTTTTTTGATTTATAGTAGAGATGTGATCTCACCAAGTTGCCCAGGTTGGTCTCAAACCCCTGGACTCAGGCAGTCCTCTCTCCTCTCCCCCCAAAGTGCTGGGGTTATAAGCGTGAGCCACTGTGCCCGGCTAAAATAAATTTATAACTTTTTTTTTTCTTATGAGACCGTTAGAAAAAAATTCTCATTTTTTAATTTCTGGTTTTTGTTTTTTTTGGTTTTTTTTTGAGTTTGAGTCTCATTCCTTCGCCCAGGCTGGGATGCAGTGGCACGCACGCTTATGACCACCCCAGCATCGACCTTCTGGGCTCCAGCAATCCTTCCACCTCAGCCTTCTGAGTAGCCGGAACTACAGACACACGCTATCACGCCCAGCTATTTTTATTTTTGTTTTTATTTTTCTTTTTTTGAGTTGGAGTCTCACTCTGTCGCCCAGACTGGAGTGCAGTGGCCGCTCCCAGCCACCGCAGCCTCGCCTGCTGGGCTCCAGCGATCCTTCTGCCTCAGCTTTCCAAGTAGCCGGAACTACAGGCATGTGCTACCACACCCAGCTGATTTTTTTATTTATTGTAGAGATGAGGTCTCGCTGCCCAGGCGGGTCTCGAACCCGCGGGCTCAGGCAATCCACTCACCTCAGCCTCCCATAGGCGCGGGATTACAGGCTGAGTCGCCGAGCCCGGCTCCAGCTATTTAAAAAAAATTTTATTGTAGAGACAAGGTCTCACCAAGATGCCTGGGCTGGTCTTGAACGCATGGGCTCAGGCAATCCACTCGCCTCGGCCTCCCAGAGTGCTGGGATTACGGGCTGAGCCACCGAACCGGCCAACTTCTGTTTTTTTAAACTTATAATTGATAGTGGATACCTGTATAGTCTGGTATAGAAAATGTGACTATCTAAATTATACTAAGTTTCTGGTCCATGTATCAATTTTCTGATATTTTTTTCCTAATAGGCCACCCTTTAGCATCCTTGTATTAGTTAGTTTTTGGATCTGAGAAGGCAGATTCTGAAATTCTAACTATTAGTGTCATAAATAAGAATTATTTAGACCAGGCTTGGTGGCTCAGCTTGTAATCCTAGCACTTTGGGTGAGCCTGCGGGTTCGAGACCCGCCTGGGCAACTTGGTGAGACCTCATCTCTACAAGAAATCAAAAATTAGCAGGATGTGGTAGCGCGCGCCTGTAGTTCCAGCTACTTGGAAGGCTGAGGTGGAAGGATCACCGGAGCCCAGCAGGTCGAGGCTGCGGTGGCCGGGAGCGGCCACTGCACTCCCGTCTGAGTGACAGAATGAGACTCCAACTCAAAAAAAAAAAGAGAATTATTTAACTTGAAAAAATAATGCCCATTTAATGAAGTGTGTCATAATCTGTATTCAAGAATATTGTTCTGAAAGCTGTGAAAAATCTCTATAAGCTTACTTGTATTCTGTTAAACATTAGGTTGTTGTATCTTTGTGGCCATCTAGATGTATCATCTTGTTCATGCTGAATTGGTAATGCACCTTGCCCCTTTGTTCCTTTGACTTGTCTGTATTGCCATAGATATTTTTGAACACCTCTTCAATAAGGGAGATACATGGCAATAATCTTTGTTCATTTTTGTCAACAAGGCTCTGATTAGTCTTGTTGGGAGCTATAAAGTTCAATAATAACAATTATTCAACTTGGCCCTGGAAAAATTTCATATCTGTGTATATTTATTCCTTTAGTTTCATAAAACACAAGGTTAATTGTATGCTATGTTATAAAGTTTATTACCTATTTCACTCACAAACTCAGATGTTAAAAAATAGCCTTGGAATGGAAAATAAAGCACACACTTATCAATGGTGTTTTATCTGCTTTGTAGACTTTGTTCCTCCACTTTGGCAAATGAGAAGATGAAAACAGTATGGTTAACTTGAAAGAACAGGTGGTTGTGGGTTTTGAAACTTTTATATCTCATAGAAGAATTTTCCTAAGAGTACTGATCATGTTTTTACACTCATTAGAACTTACTGTCTATAGAAAAATGGTGAAGTTAGTGCAATGGGATACTGGTAGATACAAAGACAAGTACCATGTCATTCTTAGTTTACTTTGATGAGTATTTTTAAACCTCATGGTTAGCTATGTTTTATAGTGTTTATACATAAAATTGGGATCAATTCCTGATTATTAAGCCTAGAGAATGTTGCTAATGTAACATTTAAGCCATTATAAAATGTAAACTAGCTTTAACTGTTATACCCCGTAAAATAAAATAAAACTTAGAATTTAGAATAACCACAATAGCCAGGCTCTCATTTCAACAGGTTATGCCCTGTAAAATAAAATACAACTTAGAATTTAGAATAACCACAAGAGTTGGGTGCGGTGGCTCATGCCTGTAATCCCAGCACTTTGGGAGACTGAGGTGAGAGGATTCGAGACCAACTTGGGTAGCATGGTGAGACCTCATCTCTACAGTAAATCAAAAAATTAGCTGGGCATGGTGGCTCATACCTGTACGTCCAGCTATTTGGAAGATTGAGGTAGAAGGATCACCTGAGCCTAGCAGGTCAAGGCTGCAATGGCTGTGAACGTGCCACTGCACTCCAGCCTGAGGGGCAGAGTGAGGCTCTAATTTAAAAAAAAGAAAAAGAAAAGAATAACCAGAATACTCTGTATTTTTAGAAAACTTACTCTAAATTTAGTTGATATGAATTGAACGGATGGTGTTAGTAAACAAAATTAACAAAATCTTACAAAATTAATAAACATAATATTATTTGTGTTAATTTATACTAGAATATTTCACATGGCCTGTTGAACTCTATGGTCAGTTTGTGGAAAATTAATAAGCAGCAAAATGTATCTACTCTGGAAGTGATTTAATACTAATTTTATATTTAATCTGCTTTGATAATTTACAGGTAGGAAGTATGATAGGAGAGAGTTGGAAATTTATAAAATATGCATATAGGTTAAAACATTAAGCTGGGCACAGTGGGGTGTACCTGTAGTTCCAGCTACTTGGGAGACTGAGGCAGGGGATCACTTGAGCCCAGGAATTTGAGGCCAGCCTGGGCAACATAGCAAGACCTTTTCTCTGAAAAAATAGCTAACTAAATAATTATAAATATAGGAACTTTGCATATTTCTGGTAATTTGTTGGCAATTGTAATTAAAATGTAAATTTCAGAGTTATTCAGTTTTGGTAAAAAGCTGTTTTTGGCCTTTGTCTTAAGTTCTTAAATAACATGTGATAAATCAATGTTTCTATAGGTTCTTCTGTATCTACCTTAGTGAATCCACCTTTGCCTACCACTTTTCAACCAGGAGCTCCTCGTGGGCCTCCTCCAACTGGAGGCCCTCCTCTAGTAAGGACCCTCACACCCCAGAAATCATCACATAGAGCTATACCCCAGCCCTCATTTAATTCGGCTATCAACCAAGAAGGTAAGCAAATCAAGAAATAAAACATGTCATAAAGTTTTGATTTAGGGTAGAAAGATGAATAGTATCTGAATTCTGTGTATTATAATCATATTTTTTTCAGAAAACCTAGTTTTGGTTAAAGATGGGGTTTAGGAATTTACAATTTAAAAAAATTCCTCAGGAATTCCATTGTCCTCTTCCGGACTATGACTAGCATTTGGGAACTGCTGCTTTTTTGTTATTTTGTGCTGCTATGCCAATTTAAAAAAAAATCATGGCTATAAAGAGTTGCCTTTTGGGAGTGCATGAAAGAGGAGAAGTACTGCATTTCTGCACATGATGATAGATCTGTTCTTTTAAAATATTGACCCTCAGGCTGGGCATGGTGGCTCAAGCGTGTAATCCCAGCACTTTGGGAGACCGAGGTGAGAGAATTACCTGAGCCTAGGGGTTTGAGATCAGCCTGGGCAACCTGGCGAGTCCTCGTCTCTACAATAAATCAAAAATTAGCCAGATGTGGTGGTGCACGTTTGTGGTTCTAGCTACTGGGAAGACTGAAGTGGAAGGATCTCCTGAACCCAGCAGGTCAAGGCTGTGGTGGCCATGAGTATGCCACTGCATGCCAGCCTGGGAGACAGAATGAGACTCCAACTCAAAAAAATTAAAAATTTAAAAAAAAATTGGCCCGTTTTCATCAAAGAAGTGTTTGATTGCCTCTATTATTGTAAATATTAAATATTTGTGAGTCTAAATGAAAAGCATTTATATAAGGAGTGCAAATATAAAAGCGTTTTAAAGTTTTATGTAAGTAAAAATTTTTTTAGTTGAAAAATATAGTTTATTTAGAAAGTAAATTGGAGAGAGAGGGAGAGAGATTTACCTCCCCAAGGTAGGAAAGGGGTCAAAGGAAGGAAACATGGTAGCCATAGCTCAGGGAGCCCTGTGGCCAGACCATAGGTTAGCAAAGCAATTGCTAGAAAGTAAATTAGGGAGGGAGGG
>NW_007247278.1:136018-157060 GCF_000164805.1 Carlito syrichta | reverse complement strand
GAGAGAGAGAGAGAGAGAGAGATAGAGAGAGAGAGAGAGATTGATTCACCTTCCCAAGGTAGGGGAGGGGGCCAAGGTAGGGGACGGGGCCAAAGCATAGGAAAACATGGTGGCCATAACTCAGCCATATGGACACATCAGAGTTTAACAAGGCAAGTCCAAGTAAAAACATTTTAAAGCATTATCTTTAAAATATTATGCAATTTAATTGAGTATTAATTTAAATAAGATACTTGGGAAAATAAGAAACTTGGTTTTTGTAGTAATATAACCATTGCAGTAAGATGTGGAAATAGGGAAACAGAAGAGGAGGGAAAAACATTGCCCTTATCCTACTACTGAATACTATTAACATTACAATTTTTGTATTTTCTTCTTGAGTTACTTTAAGAATTATAAGCAGGGAAAATAATAGTGTTAACTATGAGCTGAGTGTTGTAGCTTGAGCCTTATAACCCCAGCTACTCAGGAAGCTGAGGTGGGAGCATCACTTGAACCCAGAAGCTCGAGGCTGCAGTGAACTGTGATACTGCCACATTACTCCAGTCTCAGTGACAGAGTGGACTTGGAACAATGAATAACGAAATCATAAGGCATTGTGTCATTGGTTGCCATATTATAACTTTTAAAATCAAGTTATAATAGACATTTTAAACTAAAACAAATTTTCAGTACGCCCAGTGTTTTTGCTTTTACTAAAATTTTGTCATTTTCTCTATCAATTCATGGCCAAAGTCATATTGGTCTTGAGAATTGAAAGGAAGTTACTGACTTTATTGAAACCATTAAACTTATCTATGTGGTGTTTAATTTGGCTGTTAAAATTAGCACTTTTGTACTTAGATGCTAGAAGTTGATGCTATTTGCTGAATTTAGTTTCTTCTGTCCCCTAATTAGAGCTCATAAATAGCAGAAGTGGCTGGGCATGGTGTCTCAAGTCTGTAATCCCAGCACTTTGGGAGGCTGAGGCGAGAGGATTGCCTGAGCTCAGGGGTTCGTACCAGCCTGGGCAACTTGGTGAGACCTCGTCTCTACAATTTAAAAAAAAAAAAAAATTAGCCGGGCGTGGTAGCATGCAGCTGTAGTTCCAGCTGCTTGGAAGGCTGAGGCAGAAGGATCGCCTGAGTCCAGCAGGTCAAGGCTGCGGTGGCCGTGAGTGTGCCACTGCACTCCAGCCTGGGTGACAGAGTAAGACTCCAACCCCCCTCCCCCCCAAAAAAATACTTAGAGGTAACTGGAAATAAATATTTAGTTCTCATAAACAGATGTCCCTGGCATTTATCTTTAATCCTATACAATTTTGGGAGAAGACATTTCAAGATTTAATTCTGTTTTATTTATTCTTTAGGTTAAAGCAGTTGTTTTAATTCATCTGTATATCTTCAAATTAACTTTGGATTCTACTTTTAGGTATTTTGAAAATAAGATCTTTTGTTTTCATAATTTTATTTTCTTTATCATAAAGTATTATTGATTTTGATAATTTTTTCCTATGTCTACTACTTAAAGGTTTTTAATGCAGCTCTTATAACTGGCGAAATCTTTCCATAGTTTAGGGTCATCCTTTTGAGGAGTTATTTTGCTGATGTTAGGTTTTGAGAAGCCTTTCTATTTGGGTCTTAGGTTTAGATACAGCGTACTATGAAAAGAGACTCCCAAAGACTCGTATTTTCATATTTTCTTTCCCTGGAGTTGCAGCTAAATTATTTGAAATTTTTGTATATCTAAAAACTTATATTTTTTGACTCTTTTGATAGGCTCTGGTTTTAAGCTACTTGATATTTGGAAAGGTATCTAAATTTTTAGATATTAGTTCAAATATTGCAGAAATTGTAATTTTTCTAATTTAAATCTTATTAATGATTTTTTTTAACCTTTTTAGGTATTACATCAAATACTAATAATGGATCTATGGTGGTCCACAGTAGTTATGATGAAATTGAAGGAGGTGGCTTCTTGGGTGAGATGCTATAAACATTTTTTTAAGTCTTTCTTTTCTGATTATAGAAATAGTGCATACTCATTATACAATCTGTGCTCATTGTGGGAAGCTAAGAAGAAAACTTCATAATCATGTAACTATACTAACTGTTAACATTTTTTGTTTCCTTGCATTTAGTTTTTTTTTCTTCCTTTCAGAATTGGGATCATGGGCTTTATTATTATGTTATGCTGTAAAACTTATTTTTTTGAGTCAGAATCTCACTCTGTTGCCCGGGCTGGAGTGCAGTGGTAGACTCATGGCCACCACAGCTTTGACCTACTGGACTCAGGTCATTTTTCCTCCTCAGCCTTCCAAGTAGCTGGAACAACAGGCGAGCGCCACCATGTCCTACTAAGTTTTTGATTTATCGTAGAGATATGAGGTCTCACAATGTTGCCCAGGTTGGTCTTAAGCCTCTGGGCTCAAGCATTCCTCTTGCCTCTGCCTCCCAAAGTGCTGGGATTACAGGTGTGAGCCACCATACCTGACTTGTAAAACATTTTTATCAGTGAGAGGTATTTACGTTTATTTAATCATCCCCTGAATTGAACATTTGGGATGTTTTTTCTTTTTCTTTTTTTTTTTTTGAGTTGGAGTCTCACTCTGTCACTCAGACTGGAGTGCAGTGTCTGCTCCTGGCCACTGCAGCCTCGACCTGCTGGGCTCTGGTGATCCTTCCGCCTCAGCCTTCCAAGTAGCTGCACTACCACGCCTGGCTAATTTTTGATTTATTGTAGAGATGAGGTCTCGCCAAGTTGCCCAGGTGGATCTCGAACCCGTGAGTTCAGGCAATCCACTCACCTCAGCCTCCCAAAGCGTGGGTTTACAGGCTGAGCCACCTAGCCCGGCTAAATTTTTTGATTTATTGTAGAGATGAAGTCTTGCCAAGTTACCCAGGCTGGTCTTGAACCCCTGGGCTCAGGCAGTCCTCTCACCACCATCTCACAAAGTGTTGGGATCACAGGCGTGAGCCACCGTGCCCAGCTCTCTCTCTCTCTCTCTTTTTTTTTTTTGAGTTGGAGTCTCATTCTATTGCCCAGGCTGGAGTGCAGTGGCATGCTCACTGCCACCCCACAGTCAGCCTGCTGGGCTCCTGCGATCCTTCCACCTCGGCCTTCCAAGTAGCCAGAACTGCAAGCACACGCTACCATGCCCAGCTAATTTTTTGATTTTTTGTTGTAGAGATGAGGTCTTTTTTTTTTTTTGAGTTGTAGTCTCACTCTGTCACCCAGACTGGAGTGCAGTGGCCACTCCTGGCCACCGCAGCCTCAACCTGCTGGGCTCCGGCGATCCTTCCGCCTCAGCCTTCCGAGTAGCCAGAATTACAGGCATGCGCTACCACGCCCGGCTGATTTTTTGATTTATTGTAGAGATGAGGTCTTGCTGCCCAGGCGGGTCTCGAATCCGCGGGCTCAGGCAATCCACTCACCTCAGCCTCCCAAAGGCACGGGATTACAGGCTGAGCCACCGAGCCCAGCTGAGATGGGGTCTTGCCAAGTTGCTGGGACTGGTCTCAAACCCACGAGCTCAGGCAATCCACTTGCCTCGACCTCCTAAAGTGTTAGGATCGTCACCGAGCCCGATATTTTTCCTTCTTTTTTTTTTTTTTGTTTTCTTTTTAAAAATTTCTTTAGAGACAGCTTCTTGCTCTGTCACTCGGGCTGGAGTATAGTGGTGCTGTCATGGCTCACTGCAGCCTCAAACTTTTGGGCTCAAGCAATCTTCCCACCTCAATCCCTGGAGTAGCTGGGACTGTAGACACATACCACCATGCCTGGCTAATCTTTTTAAATTTTTTTTATAGAGACAGGGGTCTTCCTATGTTGCCCAGACTGGTCTCAAACTCTTGGCCTCAGTGATTCTCCTGTCTTGGACTCCCAAAGTTTTGGGATTATAAGCATGAACCTACCCCCTGCCTGTACCTGACTATTTTCATTAAAATTGTTTTTGAATTAAAATTTTAGTCTGTATGCAAAATTAGTACATGATATAAAAGTAAATTAACTATACACAATAATTTTTGTGTATTTATGGCTGTAGTATACATTAACTAGAGTTTAATCATTGTTACTTTGTTACTTGTGTTTTTCTCATTTTACAAGGTTGATAAATGAGAGTATTAAATCACCCAAAGGATTTTGGAATTATAATTCTATAATTTAATGGAATTATATGTTGATTTAAAGTATTCTGGAGTATAAAATAGAACTTAAAAGTTACCTTGTTTCTAGCAACCCCACAGCTTACTAATAAAAATCCCCAAATGAGCCGAAGTGTTGGATATTCATATCCCTCTTTACCACCTGGTTATCAGAACACAACACCACCTAGTGCAGCTGGAATGCCATCTTCTTCCTTGAGTTACCCAAGTGGGCCACAAGCCTTTACTCAGGTAAATTTTAGGGTTTGTGTTTTTTTATAAACTTATCTTCTATCTTTTGGCTTATCTTCTATAAACATGATAAAAGTTTTTGGTCTAGTGAACATCTTTATAACCAATTAGAATAATAATGGGTATTTTATAAAGCCTTTGTCCTTCTACGTTTATTTAGAGCCAATAGATTGGCCAGGAAATCTAGAGTACACTTTTGTTATTTAGAGAGAAATTAACCAAGTTTCTACACTCTTGTAAAAGTTACTTACTTTGAAATTATATTTCTGTAGAGTCCTTTAGGTGCTAATCACTTAACTGCAAGCATGAGTCGATTAAGTCTCCATCCGGAGGGCCTAAGAGTTATCAATCTTCTTCAAGAAAGGAACATGCTTCCCTCAACACCTTTGCAGCCTCCAGTTCCAAATTTGCATGAAGACATTCAGAAACTCAACTGTAACCCAGAGTAAGGCTTCAAATAGTGTTTCTTATTAAATGTGACATTGTGTGTTCTAAAAGTTTTCTAGATTTTTTGGGGGAGCTTCAGGTTTTATGAATAAGCTCTATTAGTGTTTTCATTTATGGATATAGAAGATAGAAATATTTTACTTGCATACTTCATGGAGATTTGAAATGTTCTAAGAAATAGGATCAGCTCTACTGAGATATGATATCCATTATCATTATAGTAGTTATATTCTTTTTTCAAACTCCAAAGTGCAAGGATTTGATTTCTTATTTGTTTTTATCTTAAATTAATTTCATAAAAATATAGTGTTGTAAGTCTTAATATGTAAATCTTATATATTTTTAAGTCCTTTGGTCATCTAGACTGTCACATAACCAAGCCAAGGAAGATTGTATTTTAGTTATATAATATGGAATCTGCTTTCTATTTCTGTGTAGGGCTTTGACTTAAATATTTTAATGGGATGCATTTGAGTGAGTCTATTGAAATATTACATTTATAATCACATTCAGTATTAAAATGTATACCTTTTTAAATCTTTTTTTTTTTTTTTGGTCCAAAATAATCATAGCAGCAATTGACAAATGCTTTTTACTTTGATCTAGATTATTTCGATGCACACTGACTAGCATTCCTCAGACTCAGGCCTTATTGAATAAAGCCAAACTTCCTTTGGGGCTGCTGCTTCATCCTTTCAAAGATTTAGTGGTATGTTTCTCTAGTAAAAGTAAAGGTTTTGTGGGAAAATATCTTGGTGGTAAATTTTCTGCAACAATGCAAGAATCACATACAGAATTTGTTTGAGCTACCTTTAGGAAGTTGACCATTGACTGATCATTGACAGGTTTTTTTTTTCTTGAGTTGGAGTCTCACTCTGTCTCCCAGGTTGGAGTGCAGTGGCACCATCATGGCTACCACAGCCTTGACCTGCTGGGCTCAATTGACCCTTCTGCCTCAGCCTCCCAAGTAGCTGGGACTACAGATGTGAGCTGCCATGCCTGGCTAATTTTTTAATTTACTGTAGAGGTGAGATCTCTCCATGTTGCTCAGGCTCGTCTTGAACTCCTGGTTTCAGCCAATTTTTTCACTTCAGCCTCCCTGAATGCTGAGATTATATGTGTGAGTGACTGTGCCCAGCCTGCTGACTTTATTTTTTAAACTTATAATTCAACCCAAATCTTTTTTAACTAAACGCTTTCAAAAAAACTAGGTAAAATAAACATATTGTTAAAAATTCTAAAAGGTTGTAACTAAAATAGAGGTACTAAAAGAAACTAAGTAAATGAACCATAGTATTTTAATAAGTTGTAAGTTATTTTACTTATTTTTTTATTTTTTGAGTTGGAGTCTCACTCTGTCGCCCAGACTGGAGTGCAGTGGCCACTTGCGGCCACTGCAGCCTCGACCTGCTGGGCGCCGGCGATCCTTCTGCCTCAGAATTACAGGCGCGCGCTATCACGCCCGGCTAATTTTTTGATTTATTGTAGAGATGAGGTCTTGCCAAGTTGCCCAGGTGGGTCTCGAACCTGCGGGCTCAGGCAATTCACTCACCTCGGCCTCCCAAAGCGCTGGGATTACAGGCTGAGCCACCGAGCCCGGCCTGTTGTAAGTTATTTATTCATTAAAGTACTTCGTAGTTTTCTCTTTTGCCATTCTTGCAATAAAATTTTTTGCTTTAAGAAGTTGTTTAAAAAGAAAAAGCCACTTTCAGTGGCTCATGCCTTTACTCCCTACTACTCTGGAGGCTGAGATGAAGGAGTATGTTAGGAGTTCAAGATTAGCCTGGGCATCATAGCATGACCCTGTCTCTTAAAGCAAAAGCCAATTCGCCAGAAGTGGTGATGCACTTGTATTCCTAGCTATTTGGGAGGTGGAGATGGGAAGATTACTTGAGCCCAGAGCTTGAGGTTTCAGTGAGTTATGGTGGCACCACTGCATTGCAGCGTGGACTACAGAGCAAGACCCTGACCCCCTTCACTCTTCTCCCCCAACAAAGAGAAAAAAAAAGAAAGCAACTGATCCACCTTTGTCCTTAGGCTCTGGGATCTTGACATATGGTGACATACTCTTGTGGATCTATGTGTGAGATGACTTTCCCAAAACACACTGTCTCTGGGTGATGGAATTTTATTGCCTTTCTTTATTTATTTTAAGAAATGAAGTCTTGCCATGTTGCTCAGGGTGGGATGCACTGGCTGTTCACAGTCTCAATCATAACATAACACAGCCTTGAATTCCTGGGCTTAAGTGATCCTCCTTCCTCAGCCTCAGGATAGGTGGGACTATAGGCACAAGCTACTGCACCTGGCTAGCCTTTATTGATTTTTTTTGTATTAAGACTTTACAACTTTCTTTTAAACTGGGTACAGTAGCTATTATCCCAGCTACTCAGGAGACAAAGACAGGAGGAGCCCTTGAGGCAGGAATCTGAGACCAGCCTGGGCAACAGAGCAAGAATCTCTAAAAATAATTTTTTAAGTTAGCTGGGCAGTATTGTAGCATGCATCTATAGTCCCAGCTGCATGGGAGTCTGAGACTACAGTAAGCTATGATCCCACCACGGTACTCCAGCCTGGGTAACAGAGCAAGATCCATCTGTAAATAAATACTTTTCTTTTTTATTTAGAGAGATGCTGTCTTGCTCTGTTTCCCAGGCTGGTCTTGAACTCCTGGGCTCAAGTGCTTCTCCTGCCTCAGCCTCTTGAATAGCTATGACTAGATGCTGGCCACTGTGCTTGGCTGAGACTGTAGAATTTTTAATAGGTAGGATAATTATGCAATTAGGTACATAATTACAAAGTTTAATTGAATACCTGAATAATAATTTAAACTTTCGTTAATTTTTTTTTTTTTTTTTGAGTTGGAGTCTAACTCTGTCGCCCAGACTGGAGTGCAGTGGCCGCTCCCAGCCACCGCAGCCTCGACCTGCTGGGTTCCGACGATCCTTCCGCCGCAGCCTTCCGAGTAGCTGGAATTACAGGCACACGCTACCACGCCCGGCTAATTTTTTTAAAATTTATTGTAGAGATGAGGTCTCGCCTGCCCAGGTGGATCTTGAACACGCGGGTTCAGGCAATCCATTCACCTCAGGCTCCCAAAGGCGTGGGATTACAGGCTGAGCCACCAAGCCTGGCTACTTTCTTTAATTTTTAACAGTTCTTTTATGAAAATTAAATAAGTTTCTTTCTTTCTTTTTTTTTTTTTTTTGAGTTGGAGTCTCACTCTGTCACCCAGACTGGAGTGCAGTGGCCGCTTCTGGCCACCGCAGCCTCGACCTGCTAGGCTCCGGTGATTCTTCCGCCTCAGCCTTCCGAGTAGCTGGAACTACAGGCGCACGCTACCATGCCCGGCTAGTTTTTTGATTTTATTGTAGAGATCAGATCTCGTCAAGTTGTCCAGGCGGGTCTTGAACCCATGGGCTCAGGCAATCCACTCACCTCAGCCTCCCAAGGTGCGGGATTGCAGGCTGAGCCACCGAGCCCGGCTAAATAGGTTTCTTAAGGTAAAATCAAGAAACATTGTGGCTGGATGCAGTGGCTGATGCTTGTAATCCAACACTTTGAGAGGCTGAGGCAAGAGGATTCTTTGAGTTTGAGCATAGAAAATCGAGGCTTCGGTGAACTGTGAGCATGCTGCTGTTGTACTCCAGCTTGGGTGACAATGAGACCACAACTCAAAAAAACAAAACAAAGAAAAAATGAAAAGAAAGAAAGAAAGAAGCAGTGTAATAATTTCATTGGTCATTTGCTCTTTCTTTATTTATTTAGAGTTAGGATCTCAGTGTGTTACCCAGGCTAGAGTGCAGTGACATGATTGTGGCCCACTGCAGCTGCAAACTCCTGGGCTCAAGGGATCCTTCTGCCTCGACTTTCTGAGTAACTGGGACTACAGGCGTGTGCCACCACACCTGGCTAATTTTTTTTTTTTTTTTGGAGAGTTGAGATCTTGCTATGTTGCCCAGGCTGGTCTTGAGCTCCCGGGCTCAAGCAATCTTCCTTCCTCAGCCTCCAAAGTGTTGGGATTACACCTGTGAGCCACTGCACCTGGGAGTCATTTGTTTTAGAATGTTGATTCTTTTTCTTTTGCCATCATCCCAAAATTACATTGTAAATTTGCTATTTTGGTTTTGCAGTGTGAATGTTTAATGAGAAAATAAAAGCTTTTTTAAAAAGGCAAATTTCAGTGAGATTGGTCCTGGAGAAAAAGAGTAGGGTTTGCAATCAGTACATTCAGCTGTATATTTTATGTGTGTGTAGCAAGTGGGGCATATCTTTTACTCTAGGTTTTTTTCTCCAAAGTTATAATATCATGGCAGTTATTTAGAAGGAATGGATTAATGCTTGCCCTTTGAACATGATGATTGTTGCTTTTTAAAACTTAGTTCTATTTTTTTCAGCAATTGCCTGTGGTTACCTCCAGTACAATTGTGAGATGCCGTTCATGCAGGACGTACATCAACCCTTTTGTCAGCTTTCTTGATCAAAGGAGGTGGAAGTGTAACTTATGTTACCGAGTCAATGATGGTATGCTTTTTGGAAACATTTTAAAATTTCTACTTGCATCTTAGGGAAGTCAGATAATACAAATGTGAAGTTAAAAAAAATCTTTTTATGTCTGCAATCAATCTTTCCACTCAGAGAAAACTACCGTTCACTTTTTTCTATGTATTTATACTTACAATAAATAATCATATGCTTCTTATTACATCAGGTATATAATAAATGGTATAGTTTATGGTGTTATTTAAGCCAATAATATAGAAATATTTTTATTTAGAAATTGTGTCATGCCTTTTCTATAAGGTGAAAAGAAATAAATCCACATAATAGCTGCCTAATTAATTCACTGCTATGTGAAGGGAGGTGGGCAGTGTTAGAAGGTTAGTTGAATGTAGTTTTCTCAGTAATTGAGGAGGCAAAGATCTCTTTTAGTAACTATTTCACAGTTTGTTGGAGAAATACCAACATGGCAGTATTCACATTGAAAGGTGTCTGTTTGAAAGGAAATTTAAGAGTTGGAAAATAGAAATTTTTAGAAACCAGTTTTATTGCTTATTGTGTGTGTTTTTTTGAGGAGAGAAAAGTGAGGATAGGATAAAAACATTCTTTTATTCTATAACTCAGAAAATGTATGCATAGTGTTTAGAATGCCTTTAAATCTTATGTATATGTGCTTCAATATACTAAATGAAATTATAATAAAAGTTTGGGCCCCTTTCATGTGAAGACCAGGGATTTGAATTTCTAAACAGTTACTAGGAGGACAGATATGATGATAATTAATTTAGAAGTTAGTCTTTGGCTATTAGTATATCATAAGTGGTAGGAAACTTATGTTCCATAAAGGTCTTGTTAATTAATGAAACTCGGCCAGGTGAGGTGGCTAATACCTATAATCCCAGCATTTGGGAGGCCAAGATGAGAGGATTACCTGAGCCCACAGGTTCGATACCAGCATGGGCAACTTGGCAAGACTTCATCTCTACAATAAATCAAAAAATTAGCTGGGTGTGGTGGCATGCGCCTATAGTTCCAGCTACTTGGAAGGCTGAGGCAGAAGGATTGCCTGAACCCAGAAGATTGAGGCTGTGGTGGCGGTGAGCATGACACCGCACTCCAGTCTAAGTGACAGAGTGAAATTCTGACTCAAAAAAAAGAAAAAATTAATGAAAGTTACTACACCCATATGGCCTTGATCTCTGAAATTATGTTACCATAGCTTCTAGGTCTAGCCAGAGTTTGTACATTACATACGTCAGATGTTAATATCCTTGTATAATTGTGGAATTTAAGAAAACATTTGGCACTTAATGAGTTTTTATCATCTTTTAAGCTATTTTAGGAAAGCTACTTTAGCAACAATTAAGACAAAATATGAAGAGGCAGGAAAGGAGAAATTACAGTGATTGTAGTTGTAAAAGCATACGTTGTGCCATTTAGTATTTGGGTAACTTGAATGGATGAATGGAACCTAAAACAATGTGAATTTATTCCTTAATATGTAGCCTATATTGAATTATTTATAAACCCCTAAATTAAGAAAGCAGCTAAATGCAAGGTATATTAAACTAGTCCTTTCAGTTTTATCTATATATGTGTATATACATATGTTCTTTATATAGTTCCTGAAGAGTTCATGTACAACCCTTTGACCAGAGTTTATGGAGAACCTCATAGAAGACCTGAAGTTCAAAATGCTACAATTGAGTTTATGGCTCCTTCAGAATACATGGTACGCTTTCATTTTTTAATACAGCATACTCATTTCATAATATCAGTTTTAAAATAAAACAATATAGCTTGCCTTAACAGAATGTTTTTTAAATTTATAAAATTATGATACTTGTTTGTTATAGAAGTAACTGATTTGTAGGTGAGGGTATATTTGAAAAGTAAAAGTGTATGTAAAGTTCTACCTAAGTTTCTTGTGTGTCCATCCAGATATTTGCAATATGATATTGGGCTCATACTAACTTTTAAGTCATATTCAAATTTTTCTATTATAAATAATGCTGTCATGAACATCCTCTTGCAGGTACTATATTTTTCTGAAGTCTTGCGTTTTATTTTATTTTACTTTGTTTTGTTTATTTATTTTTGAGTCAGGATCTCACTCCGTCATCCAGGCTGGAATAAAGTGGCAGATCATGGTTCACTGCAGCCTCGACTTCTTGGGCTCAGATAGTTCTTCCACTTTAGCCTCTTGAGTAGCTGGGACTACAGGCACATACCACCACAGCTGATTTTTTTGTAGAGACACGGCCTCACTATGTTGCCCAGGCTTGTCTTGAACTCCTGGGCTCAAGCAATCCTCTAGCTTTGGCCTCTCAAAGCACTGGGATTATAGGCATGAGCCACCGTGCCCAGCCTTGCATTTTAGATAAGAATTATGCCTAATGTGCTTGAGGTTTTTTTGTTTTTAATGAACTCTCTCTGTGTTGTTTAGGGTGATTGTCAATGCCTCGTGTTTAACTAACACTTTACGTTTTACAAAGCACTTATATTTTTGATCATCACATACAATACTCTGAAGTAAGCTAGAGAAATACTGTTAATGTTATTCTATAGATGTGAAAACAGACTTAGGTTACTTGCCAAATATCACTTAGTAAGTGATAAAGCTTTCCTAAAAATCCAGGCCTTTCATTTGATTGCTCTTTTACCATGCTGTAATTGCCTCTAGGGAAAGGAGAATATGAAGATAAGACTTAACACCAACTTTTAATATTTTGTATTTTAGTATATTTTTGTGTCTTTATCTGGGCAGTTAGGTCCATTTTTCTGTGGAACTTATGAGGGACCAGTCTCTTCAATACAGAGAAACTTGAGCTTAGAAAACATTTTGTGGCACTTAGGTGGTTGGTAATAGATGTTTGCTGTGTAGCTGTACTTTGTTGAATTAAAACCAAAAAAGCAGAAGCATTTATTTTTTTGAATTGGCCTTCCTGCGTTCCCTTTATCTCCCAGGTTTTGCAAAGATGACTTCTTTTAAATTTGGAAACTTTACTATAGCAAAAGGCTTTTGCTCCTTCCTAACTTACCTCTTGGACAGTGACAAGCGATACGGGCAAAAGTTACTACAGTTGACCCTCTGTATTCACACGTTCTATATCCATGGATTCAATTACCTGCAGATAAAAGAAATTTGGAAAAGAAAAGTAAAAAACAATACAACAATAAGAAAATACAAATTGTAACATACTGTATAACAGCTGCTTTCATGGCATTTACATTGTATTTGGTATTATAAGAAATCTAGAGATAATTTAAAGGATATGAGAGGATGTACATAGTTATATGCAAATAATGCATCATTTTATATAAGGGACTTGAGCATCCTTGGATTTTGGTATTCAAGGGGGTTCTGGAACCAGTCCCTCACGGATACCAAGGAAAGATTATACTGTATATCATATACCCCATTCTGATTGTGGTTATTTGATGCTTTTTACCGAATTGAAAACAAATCTTTGGGTGTGAAATTTTAAAATATGGTCTTACATTTGTATGACATTTGGCTAAAATGTGTTGGTTAAATAACCAGCTGAGGCTAACTTGTAACTTTCAGAGCTATAATTTTCCTAAGTAGTGGAATCTAACACACATAGAAAAAAACAATAAAGCATAAATATAATGCTACCAAATAATGATAAAGTAAACACTTTTGTTAGCGCTGCCAAGGTCAAGAAATTAGCATTGCCAATACTATCATAAGCCTTTCTGATCACATTTCCTCCCCTTCCTGTCCTAGAGAAAATGCTCTTCTGAATTTTTAAGTTTATTGTAGAGATGAAGTCTTATCAAGTTCCCTGGGCTGGTCTCGGATCCCTGGGCTCAGGAAATCTTCTTGCCTGGGCCTCCCAAAGTGCTGGTATTACAGGTGTGAGCTACTGCACCTGGGCTGATTTTTCTTTTTAAGTATACATCTGTAAATAGTGTGGTAGATCTCTGTTTATTATAGTCTCCAGCCAACCTGTAAATAATGATTTTTTTATTGTTTTGCTGTATGTGGACCCAGCAAATGAGATTTACATTTAATTCTGTTAAATGTACTTAACAAGATCTTTTTTTTTCCTTCAGTTACGACCACCTCAACCACCAGTGTACCTCTTTGTATTTGATGTGTCTCACAATGCAGTTGAAACTGGATACTTGAATTCAGTTTGCCAGAGTTTGTTAGATAATCTGGATTTGTAAGTGTCTCAGTTCAGCTTAAATCTGAAACTAACAGTGTTTGCAAAATGAATAAGTAATTTATAAAATAAAAAAACCGAGCTATGTAATTATGTTCTAAAGATCTGCTTGACTCAGTTGTTAACTTAGGCCTCATTTTCCTTTAGAAACATTACTTTTAAATGTATAGTGAGTAGGAAGAATAATATAATGAATCTCCAGGCACTCATCCCTAACTTCTTCATCTTCAGCATTCTGCTGTTCTTGCTTACGTAAGCCTTCCCCTTCACACACACAATTTTCCCCCACCTTGAGTATTTTAAAGCAAATCTCAACCAGCATGTTCTTTTACCTGTAAATACTTCAGTACTAACTTTTAACCCTCACTATTGTACTAGTATCTCACCAAAGAAAATTAGCAATAATTCCATAATATTATCTAATACCCAGTTCACTCTTTGTTACTAGTTGACTCAAAATGTTTTTTACTGTAGGCTTGTTGCATTAAGAATCCAAACAGCATACATACATTGCATTTGGTTATCATGTCTCTTAAGTCTAAAGTGTATTTTAGATGTTGCTTAGAAACTTAGTGTAATCCATAAAAGCTAATTTGATCTTTCAGTATAATGAAGGATAGTGCTTTTGTGTGGTATGGAAGACCAAATCTTATCATAAATGGTATAACTCTCTCACCTTGGTGAAAAGAGCATTCTTGTTCCTGCCAGCATTTGTATTTTTTATTTTTATTTCTTTTTAATTTTTTTTTTGGAGGCAGGGTCTTGCTCTGTCACCCAGGGTGGGGTGCAGTAGTATGATCATTGCAATGATTGCAAACTTGAATTTCTGGGTTCAAGCAGTCCTCCCATGTCAGCCTCCCAAAGTGCTGGGATTACAGGCATGAACTACCTCCCCAACTGGTGTTTTTGTTTTTCATGCTATAGATTGTATGTAAAGATTGTGAATTGACTCGCCTGGGCAACTTGGCGAGACCTCATCTCTACAATAAATAAAAAATGAGCCAGGTGTGGTAGCGCGCGCCTGTAGTTCCAGCTACTTGGAAGGCTGGGGTAGAAGGATCGCCGGAGCCCAGCAGGTCGAGGCTGCGGTGGCCGGGAGCGGCCACTGCAATCCAGTCTGGGTGACAGAGTGAGACTCCAACTCAAAAAAAAAAAAAAAAAAAAGATTGTGAATTAATGAGATACTCTACTGACTCACCCGAGCATGAACTACAATGAGTGAAAACTAGTTTGTTTTTATTTGAGATCTAGTTTAGTTAAATTTTTTTTATAGAGATGTACTCCCCAAATTTATATTACATTTTATAGTTTGGATATTATAATTTTTTTGAATCATTCTTTATAAAAATAACTTAAAATCATCTGCAAAGTTTTGTCTACACTTCAGTATTGTTAAGTATAGTGATTATATATAACTTTATATAGGCATAATTGGTTTTTCATTACTATATTATTGCTATATTTTGTGTTTTCCCTTTGAGTTGGATGTTTTTGTGGTAAACATTGGGTGATTTAAATATTTGTTTACTTTCGACCAATTTTCGTAATGTTAAATCAGATATTTGCACATAACTCTTAGGATATATTTTTATGTATATATGTATATGGGGAAAGTTGATAAAATATTCTTTTGAATTTGTTTTTAGGCTTCCTGGCAACACTAGAACAAAAATTGGCTTCATAACATTTGACAGTACAATCCATTTCTACAGTCTTCAAGAAGGTCTCTCTCAACCTCAGATGTTAATAGTTTCAGATATTGAAGGTATATGTTAGACATTTAAACTTATTGAACTACCTTAGGAATTTTCAGTTTTAGAAATATTTTATGACTGTTAAATAAATTGGAAAGTATATTGTATGATTTTGGCTGGGTGTAGTGGTTCATGCCTATTATTCCAGCACTTTGGTAGGCCAAGGTGGGAAGATTGCTTGAGGTCAGGGGTTTAAGACCAGCCTGGTACATATAGCGACACTCCATCTCAATAAAAAATTTAAAAATTAACTGGGCAAGGTGGTGCACGCCTGTAGCCCTTGCTACTTGGGAGACTGAGGTGGAAGGATCGCTTAAGCCCAGGATTTGATGCT
This sequence comes from Carlito syrichta, assembly GCF_000164805.1. NCBI lineage: Eukaryota > Metazoa > Chordata > Mammalia > Primates > Tarsiidae > Carlito > Carlito syrichta. Next base: position 141,456 of record NW_007247278.1, on the reverse strand, counting down.
GCCCTGAGCTATGATTACGCCATTGTACTCTAGCATGGGTGACAGAGCAAAGCAAGACATGTCTCTTTAAAAAAAAAAAAAAAAAAAAAAAAAAAGAATATTGTGTGATTCTACTATGTCAAGGAAAATCTTGAGCATAAAATCAGAAGATCATTGGAGTTGTAGCGGTCCTACAGTCCAATCTCATATTTTATGGTAGAGGAAACAGGGTTATGGAGGTAACATGAATTCTGAATAAGGTAACAAAGATAAGTTAATGTTAGAACTCAGATTAAATTTAGGCTTCTTCCTCCCCCTCCCCAATTTCCCATTTATCCAATCAAAAAGTATTTGAGGATAGACTTACGGACCAAAGAAATAGATTTGAGTGATCAGAAATAAACCCTAACTTATATATAGCCAGTTGATTTTTTACAAGAGTGCCTAGGCCATTCAATGGAAGAAAAGACAGTCTTCAACAAATGGTTGTGAGAAAACTGGATGTGCAAAAGAACGAGGTTGGACCCTTACCTTATGCCATATTTGAATGAATTAAAGAACTAAACTTAAGAGCTAAACATGTAATACAAGGGAAAATCTTCATGGCGTTGAATTTGGCAGTTATTTCCTGTATATGATACCAAAAGTATAGGCAATGAAAGAAAAAATAAATAATTTGATTTCATCAGTGTTAAAAACTTTCGTACATCAAAGGACACTATCCAGAGAGTGAAAAAAAGACAACCCATAGAATGGGAATAAGTATTAGCAAATCATGTATCTGATAAGAAATATAGGCCGGACTTGATGGCTCAGCCTGTAATCCCAGCACTTTGGGAGGCCGAAGCAAGTGGATTGAGCCCACGGGTTCGAGACCCGCCTGGGCAACTTGGTGAGACCTGTCTCTACAATAAAGAAAGAAAGAAATTTAATATTCAGAATATATAAAGAACTCCTATGACCCAGCAACAACATAATTCAAAAATGGGCAAAGGACTTGAATAGACATATCTTCAAAGAAGACATAAAAAATGGTCAATCAGCACATAAAAAGTTGTTCAACATCGTTAGTCATCAGAGATATGCAAATCAAAACCACAGTTAAAGACCACTTCATATTCATTAGGATAGCAATTGTTTTAAAAATGGAGAGCAACCGTTGGCAAGGATGTGGAAATGTGGGAATCTTTGTGCTTTGCTGGTAGAAATGTAAGATGGTATGGCTGCTATGGAAAGCACTTTGGCATCTCCTCAAAGTTAATGTAGAATTACCATATGATGTAGCAATTCCTCTTCTCAGTATATGCCCAAAATAATTGAAATAATTATTATTGAATTGCCATAATAAAAATCTAGTTCAAAATGGATCATAGATACCCAAGCGTAAACTGAAAGGATAGAAATGTTAGAAGAAAACATAGGAGTAAATCCTCATGATCTTAAATTAGGCAGTGGTTTCTTTTTCTTTGTTTTTGGTTTCATTCTTGCTATTAGTAAAGGCACTGGTATGGGCCTTCTTTATGAGAAAGCATGAGCTTTGTGAATAACAGCTGTTGGGTAGCTATACTGCTTTGGTATAAAGACAACATTCTTGTGTATTATGTTAGCCCAGGAGGTCGAGGCTGAGGTGAGCCATATCATGCCTTTGCCCTCCATTCTGGGCAACAGTAAGACCTCGGCTCAAAAAAACCCAAGAAAACAAAACAAAAAGAAAAGATGCTCTACATCATGAGTTATCAGGCAAATGCAAGTGAAAAACACAATGAGATGTCACCTCACTACACCTAGGATGGCTGTAATTGAAGAGGCAGACAATAACAAGTGTTGGTGAGGATGTGGAGAAACTGGAACCCTCATTCACTTCTAGACGATTGTGAAATGGTGCAGTCACTGTGGAAAACAGTCTGGCAGTTCTTCAAAAAGTTAAACATGGAGATAGTATATGACCCAGCAATTCCACTCAATAAGTGTATATACTCAAGAAAATGGAAAGAAAAATGTCCATATAAAAATTTGTACTTGAATATTCATAACATTATGACCCAAAAGTAGAAACAACCCAAATGTTTATCTGATGAGAGGATAAACACTATATGGTATATTCATATAGTGGAATGTTATTCAGCAGTAAAAAAGAGTGAAGTACTGGTACATACCAAATGAATGTATCTTGAAGACATTTGGCTTGGTGAAAGATGCCAGTCAATAAAGCTGCACATAGTATGATTCTCTTTATATGAAATGTCTAGAATATGCAAATCCATAGGAAAGTGGGTTGGTAGTTGTCAGGACTTTGGGGAGTTGAGGGAGGAGAAATGAGGAGCCACTGTTAATGGTTACAGGGATTCTTTTTGAGATGATGATAAGGACCTGGAATTAGATGTGAAGGTTGTACCACTCTGAATATATTAAAAATCACTTAATTGTACTCTATACAAGGGTGAACTTTATGATATGTCAATTACATCTCAATAAAGCTGCTAATTATGAAGAAAAAAGAAGCCTAAAGGAGAGTTGGTAGAATCGTTATATAAAGCTGAAGTAAATATTTAATGTTTCAAATTATTTGCTGGTATTATTTACAAACTTTATAATGAGACTTTTTTTGGTAGTAAAAATAAATTAATGTAGAAAATGATCTCCTTGTAATCTCCCACTCATGTTCTCTTCCCAGTTTCCTTATAAGGAAAGCAAAAATAGATATGAATCCTTAGAGGTTCATCTGACATGGTCAGTTAGCACAACTCTCATTTACGTGATTTTATAGTCTTATTAGTAAAGACACTGATGTGGGCCTTTTTTAAATGAGACAGCATCAGCTTTGTGAATAACAGAGTTTTTGGGTAGCTTTACTGATTCAGTATAAAAGCATAGCATTCTTGTGTATCATGTTGGTCAATTTTTTTTTTTTTAAGAGAAAGAGTCTTTTTTTTTTTTGAGTTGGATTCTCACTCTGTCACCCAGACTGGAGTGCAGTGGCCGCTCCTGGCCACCGCAGCCTCGACCCACTGGGCTCCGGCGATCCTTCCGCTTCAGCCTTTCCGAGTAGTCAGAATTATAGGCACGCGCTACCACGCCCGGCTGATTTTTGATTTATTGTAGAGATGAGGTCTCGCCAAGTTGCCCAGGCGGGTCTCCAACCCACGGGCTCAGGCAATCCACTCACCTCAGCCTCCCAAAGGCGTGGGATTACAGGCTGAGCCACCGAGCCCAGCTGAGAAAGAGTCTTATTCTGTTGTCCAGGTTGGAGTACAGAGTTGTGATCTTGGCTCACTGCAGCCTCAACCTCCATCCTTCTGCCCCAGCTTCCTGACTAACTGGAACTACTCTTGCCTTGACCTTCTGAGTAACTGTGGACTACAGGTGTATGCCACCAAACCTGACTAACTTTTAATTAATTATTTATTTTGTCAAGATGGAGCTTGCTATATTGCCCAGACTAGACTCAAACTCATAGCCTCAAGCAATCCTCCTGTCTCAGCCTCCCAAAGTACTGGGATTATAGGCATTAGCCCTCTTGCCTGGCCTACATTTTAAAAAAAGTGTTTAGAGTGTCTTTGGCTGGCTTCCAGGGCCAGCCATTAAAAAAAAAAGTTTTTGCAGGATTCTACATCATTGTCTCTAGCTCACAAAGCAGAATGCTTGCACAAACTTTAACCGAGTACTTACAGATTAATATTTTCTAATCGAGTGGCTTTTGCAAGGTAGCAGATGAGAAGCAGAAAAGTTGCAAGAAATACCTAAATCAATGTTCCTTTGATGGCTCTTTGGACGTATGTAACCAGTACTATAATAGTAGAAGAGGTGGTGTTTCTAAAAAGTAAGGGGGTGGTTAATTGTATCAGTATTATATATTTGGAACATCTTTAACAATTACATTTTGTTTAAAATAAATATATATTTATTTTTTCAGATGTTTTTATACCTATGCCAGAGAACTTACTAGTAAATTTAAATGAAAGTAAAGAGGTAAGGCACATTTTCCTACCTGACATGTTTAATTGCAATATTGAAGGAATACATTTTTGAAGTGAACTTTAAGTAAAATTTTGCTTATTTCTGTGACATTTCTAAGAAGCATAGCCTTTTATATTTGCTCTTAACATTCATGAGATGAACAGCTCTTGACTTTGACCTTGAGCTGATCATTTTAAAATCTAATGGAGCAAGTTATCTGTAGTAGGGTAGAAGATAAGTCTATTCCATAAAGGAGGAACACCTGAAGGAAACCTGTCTTGCCAGCCATTTGGGAAGTTGGGAGGGTTGCTGAGATAAAGCTTCTGGTCACAACATAGAAGCACATTAGCTAGGCTGCTTTCAGTGCCCTTTGCTTTTCTGATTCACAGAGTGTCATTGGGGTCAGTTCAGAAGAAACTCTTATTACCTGCCCGGAAATTGCCATGACATAATACAGTGAGAGGTGAACAGAATGTGTCTGAAGGGGGGTTGTTGTCTACCCTGTACATACATATATGCCATAGGGGTAACATTTAAGTAGCAAGTCTATGGTCTTTGCTATTGGCAATGGTGACTGTGCCATAGTGCAAAGTATTTTTTTCCCCATTAACTCTATTTGTACAACCTAACCTTCTGAATAGGTAGTTGTTTTTATTTTGTTTTTCTTTTGTAGTGATATTACTAGCTGGCAAAGTTACTGGATCTCTTAGATTTTGCAACAGGGGAGAGTTAAACTCACTTTGGAACTTAGAAGAATAAAGTACGTAGAGGTGATGGAAAGGCCATATTTCATGGCATTAAAATATATCAAATCTCTAATCTATGATGGTTCTTTTGGATACATTTTGGACTTATAGTCTTGCTGGACTACTGCATGTGCAAGAGCTGTAAGGCCCCAACTTTGATTTTTCTTGCTTGCCAATTTATAAAGCTGACTTAAAATGGCTTTCTTGTCATTTGACCAACTTCATTGTTTACTGTAGTGTCTGTAGATTCTCTGACCATCATCATGACTCAATGTCTTGTCCATTGTATTAGATACTGACTTAATGTGAAAAAAAAAATTTTTAAATTGTAATACTTTTGAGTTTTCTTGTTTTATTTTATAAGCTTGTTCAAGATTTACTGAAAACTTTGCCGCAAATGTTTACCAAGACTCTGGAGACCCAGAGTGCCCTGGGTCCTGCACTTCAGGCTGCCTTTAAGTTGATGTCTCCAACTGGTGGTCGAATGTCTGTCTTTCAAACACAACTTCCAACTCTTGGAGTGGGAGCCCTGAAACCACGAGAAGAACCCAATCACAGGTCATCTGCTAAGGTTAGAGAATCATTAAATATATGGTAAAATTTATGCTGGTTCTGTCCTCTTGACGACAGAGCTTATTTTTTATTTATTTTTTAATTGTTGGGAGGAGGGAATATAAGAAAATTGGAACTGGGCTCAGTGGCTCAGCCTGTAATCCTGCGCCTTTGGGAGGCTGAGGTGAGTAGATTGCCTGAGCC
>NW_007247278.1:115452-135916 GCF_000164805.1 Carlito syrichta | reverse complement strand
GCCACTGCACTCCAGTCTGGGCGACAGAGTGAGACTCCAACTCAAAAAAAAAATGAAAATTGGTAAAGGATTTCACTTTTATGTTGACATTCCTATTTTATTACATTTTCCTCTACTTGTTCGTGCTTCCTTTGATATGTATGTATGTATGTATGTATGTAAGTTATAGTCTCACTCTGTCACCCAGGCTGGAGTACAGTGGCACGCTCACTCACTGCTGGACTCTGGTGATCTTTCTGCCTCAACCTTCCAGGTAGCAAACTACACACACGAGCTACCATGCCTGGCTATTTTTTTTTTTTTTTAATTGTAGAGACAAGATCTCACCAAGTTCCCCGGGCTGGTCTTGAACCCGCGGCTCAAGCAGTCCACTCGTCTCGGCCTCCCAAAGTGCTGGATTACAAACTGAGCCAATTATATTTTATTTTAAAGATGGGGTACAATTCGGGATGAGGTATACAAGTAGACCTTTAATTTTTAATGCCTTTAGCAGGCTACTAGCAGTCCAGCCTGCCTTTGATGAGAAAGTCTGAGGTACAAAAAGAATATACTTACTAGGGATAAAGAGAGCCTGGATGCAGTTAAAAGTAGTCTAATTTGGTATATTGATGGCCATGGATTGTTTTTGAGCACCTTGCTTATATAAACTTAGAGTTTGAAACCGCTGATTCGCAATGATATGGTTGTGATATCGTTCCTGGAGTCTATGTTCCACTGCTTATTACATGTATGAACTTGAATAATTACTTAAATACTTAGATAATTACTTAATTTCTTTGCCCCTTTGTTTTCTTGTATAGAAAATGAAAATAATGGTAGTACCTACTTCTTAGGATAGTTGAAGGACTAAATAGATGTTATAAATAAATTGTTTAGAACTGTTCCCTACATACTGAGCATTTAATAGAATTTAGCTACAATAATAATTATAAAATTAGTATATCTTTTTTTTAAAGTAAAACCAAAAGAACTTATAGAAAAATTTTAAACTGTATATGCTTTTTTTTTTTTTTTTTTGAGTCAGAGTCTTACTCTGTCACCTAGGCTGGAGTGCAGTGGCATGTTCATGGCCACCACAGCCTCAACCTGCTAGGCTCATGTGATCCTTCTGCCTCAGTCATCCAAGTAGCTGGAACTACAGGCATGCACCACCATGCCCAGCTAATTTTTGATTTATTGTAGAGATGAGGACTTGCCAAGCTGGTCTCGAATCCATGGGCTCAGACAGTCCTCTCCCCTAAGCCTCCCAAAGAACTGGGAGTATAGGCGTGAGCCACTGTGCTTGACCTGTGTATGCTTTTTAATGAAAAATCAAATAATATCACAAAGCAAACGGTTTTTCTAGAGTAACAGATTATTGTTGTTAACATCTTGGTATATGGAGATTTATATTTAAATTTTATGACAATTTAATGATTTTTAACATTTTTCTTTGTAATTTGTTATTAATAGGAAATACACCTGACACCATCCATTGACTTCTATAAGAAATTAGCCTTAGATTGTTCAGGTCAGCAGGTAGCTGTTGACTTATTCCTTCTCAGTGGACAGTATTCTGATCTAGCTTCTCTGGGTAAGTTTTTTCCAATGTGTTTCTTAAGTGAAATGATGTTTATATGATAGGATTCTAAATAGAGGACAAACATTTTATTTTCTTGGGAAGTTAATGAGTCACTTCATTGTAAACCTTACAGTCTTCAACTCTAAACATGTAGTAATAGAGAAATTTTTATACTACTATTTAAAGGAATGAAGTCTTCTTTCTGATAGTGGTTTACCTTGGCAAGTTAAAGAAACATTGATACAGGGAGAGGGGCATGTGCCAACACTGAGTATCTGATCCACTATCAGGGGGAGAGTGGGTTTAGAAGTTTAGAAGTCCAAACTTCACCTACATACAGCTTTCTTATGTACTAAATCCTCACTTGTACCTCACAGTGCTCAAATTTTTAAAAACAATGATTGATACAAATGTCTGCAGTTACTTTGGGGTAGTAGAAGCAGTTAGCCGTACAATTTTAAAGGAGTGTGTATTCTCTTCCAGGTTGTATTTCTCGGTATTCAGCTGGCAGTGTCTATTACTATCCCTCTTACCATCATCAGCACAACCCAGTCCAAGTGCAGAAATTAGAGAAGGAACTACAGAGATACCTCACTCGGAAGATTGGCTTTGAGGCAGTTATGAGGATTCGGTGCACCAAAGGTAGTAACACTTTTTTTTTCTTTTTTTTGAGTTGGAGTCTCACTTTGTCACCCAGACTGCAGTGCAGCGGCCGCTCCCGGCCACCTCAGCCTCGACCTTCTGGGCTCCGGCAATCCTTCCGCCTCAGCCTTCCAAGTAGCTGGAACTACAGGCGCACGCTACCACACCCGGCTAATTTTTGATTTATTGTAGAGATGAGGTCTCGCCAAGTTGCCCAAGCAGATCTCGAACCCGCGGGCTCAGGCAATCCACTCACCTCGGCCTCCCAAAGTGCTGGGATTACAGGCTGAGCCACTGAGCCCGGCCAACACTTTTTTTTTCTTACATAGAAGTGACTAATATTTTTTATATTAACAAACAGACATACTTTTACCTAGTCTACTTACGATTTGCCCTTCTAAGATACTTTGCTGAATCTGTAGAATATAAAAATATATAGAGATTAGCCGGACGTGGTGGCTCAAGCCTGTAATCCCAGCACTTTGGGAGGCAGAGGCAAGAGGATTGCCTGAGCTCAGGGGTTCCAGACCAGCCTGAGCAACATGGTGAGACCTTGTCTCTACAATTAAAAAAAAACAAACAAAAACCAAAAAACTAGGTAGGCATGGTGGTGCGTTCCTGTGGTTCCAGCTACTTGGAAGACTGAGGTGGAAGGATTGCCTGAGCCCAGCAGGTCGAGGCTGTGTTGGCCGTGAGCAGCATGCCACCGCACTACATCCTGGGTGACAGAGTGAGACTCCAATTCAAAAAAAAAAAAGTAATAGAGGCTACTTTGAGGACTGTCCATTTAAAAATGGTGAATTTTATGGTATATGAATTATTTCAACTTTTTTTAAAAAAGAACTATGCCTCCAAAGAAATAAAACATATTACTGATGGGTTTTTATTCCTCTTACTGAACAATAGTAGTAGAAGGTTTTTTTTGTACAATTATTTTTATTTTTTTAAAATTATGGTAAAATGCATATAACATAAAATTTACCATTGTATCAATTTTTAATTAATTAATTAATTGATTTTGAGTCAGAGTCTCACTTTGTTGCCCAGGCTGGAGTGCAGTGGCATGTTCATGGCCACTGCAGCCTCGACCTGCTGGGCTCAGGTGATCCTTTTGCCTCAGTCTTCCAAGTTGCTGGAACCACAGGCATGCACCACCATGCCCAGCTAATTTTTTGAATTATTATAGAGACAAGGTCTCACCATGTTGCGCAGGCTGGTCTCGATCTCCTGAATTCAGGCAGTCATCTCGCCTCTGCCTCCCAAAGTGCTAAGATTAGTGAACTGTCATGGCCTGCTGATATTATCTATTTTTAACTGTACAGTTCAGTGGCATTAATTATGTTCTCATTATTGTGTTACCATCCACCTCCAGAAGGTGGAAATCTTTTAATTTGTGCTCTAATACTTGATTTTTTTCTTTCTCCACATTATTAACCATATCCAAATTTTTTATTAAGACATTAAAGGTTTGGTGTGGTAGCCCACACCTGTAATCTCAGCACTTTGAGAGGACGAGGCAGGAGGACTACTTGAGGCCAAGAGTTCAAGACCAGCTTGGGCAACATAGTGAGACTCTATTTGTACAAAAATTTGAAAAAAATCAGCTGGGTATGGTGGCTAATTGGGAAGCTGACTTGCAAGGATTGCTTGAGCCCAGGAGTTCAAGGCTGGACTGATAGTGCCACTGCACTCCAGCCCAGTGACAGAGCGAGACCATGTCTCAAAGAAAAAAAAAAGATTTTAAAATATTATTCCTCTTTAAGGTGGTGTAATGCAATCATTTTTTAGTGGAAAGATTATATGAAATTTATAGCAAAAAAAAATAAAATAAAGATGCACTAACATGTTCACTACATGTCAAAATCTATTGGTCAAACCATGTGCCATATGAAGTTAATATCTATTATATAATAATGCAACCTTGCTGAATTTGTTTATTTGAATAGTTTAGCAGTTATGTTTTTAAAGAGCACATTTGTTGGACCATTCATTAAGATCGACAGCTCTCAAAAATGTTTCCTTCTGCAGATATTGGTTATAAATCAGGGAAAATGCACATTGTTAAGTACTTTTAAGACTTTTTCTACTTAGCAAAGCAGAGGCTATTTTATACATACTTTGCTTTGCATAGAGCCTGGTGATATGCCAACAAGCTGTCCTTTGCCCTCCTTCTAGGATGCTTATTTAATTAATTAGTTAAATAATTATCTTAAATTTTATTTTTTGATTTGGAGTCTCACTCTGTCACTCAAGCTAACGTGTAGTGGCACAATCATGTCTCACCATAGCCTCAACCACCTGAGCTTAGTTGATCCTTCTGCCTCAGTCTCTTAAGTAACTGGGGCTTCAGGTGCACACCACTACGATCAGCTAATTTTTAAATTTTTTTAGAGATGAAGTCTTACTATGTTGCTCAAACTCATGGGTTCAAGTGATTCTCCTTCTTCAGCATTCCAAGTAACTAGGACTACAGTGCCTGCACCAGTGCACTCAGTATTCTTTCTCTTTCTGATTACTGTTTTATAGTTGACTTTTATTTCACAAGCAAGATATGTATTTATTCTTCTGGGAAAAAACAAAAACATTATTGATAAAGCTCAAATCCTCCTGTATCAGCTTGCATGTGTATGTACATTTTCTGTACATTTGCAGACTTATGTACATCTCCATGAAAAATATATAATATGGTATATTTGCATAAATAACATTGTACATATTTTCGCTCAATAAGTCTTAAAGATCCATTAATTTTAGGTCATATAAATCTCTCATTCTTTTTAACTTCTACCTAGTATTCAATAGATTGGATAAATCACAATTTAATTCTTTTCCTACTGATACTCATTGAAGGCTTTCTGAAGTTTTGGCTGTGTCAGACAGGTCTGCTAACATTTTTTTACATGGATAAGTTTTGCACTTGAATGAGTGTACGTGTAGGATGAATTCTTAGGCGGGCACGGTGGCTCAAGCCTGTAATCCCAGCACTTTAGGAGGCCAAGGCGAGACGATTTCCTGAGCCCAGGTTTTCCAGACCAACCTGGGCAACTTGACAAGACCTTGTCTCTATAATAAACCAAAAAATTAGCTGGGCATGGTAGGGGCACACTTATAGTTCCAGCTGCTTGGAAGACTGAGGCAGGATTGCCTGAGCCTAGCAGGTCAAGACTGCGGTGTCTGTGATTGTGCCACTGCACTCCAGCCTGGGCGACAGAGTGAGACTGCAACTCAAAAAAAACCAAAAAAATTTTTTTTTTAGATATAGGATTTCTTAGGTCGAAATAAGTATCTCTGGCAGAATTTTGAAAAAAACTGCCAAGTTATCCTCCGAACAAGTTTTTTAAAAAAATTTGTATGGTGACAATTATTTATTTGTTTGTTTATTGAGATAGGGTCTCACTCTGTTGCCCAGGCTGGAGTGCAGTGGCACAATAATGTCTTACTACAGCCTTGACCTCCTAGATTTAAGCAATCCTCCCACCTCAGCCTTCCAGGACTACAGGCACATGCCACCACATTCAGCTAATTTTTGAATTTTTTATAGAGGTGAGATCTCGCTATGTTAATCCAGGCTAGTCTCGATCCCACCTTTATTTAGAAAGACACCTCTTATCCCTCAATATCACTAAGTACTGTGTATTATCTAAAATTTTTAACTTCCTGCCAATCTGATATAATTTATATCAATATCTGGGCACATAGAAACCATTTTGATTCCTCTTCTAGGTCTTTCCATTCATACTTTCCATGGGAACTTCTTTGTTCGGTCAACAGACTTATTGTCTTTGCCCAATGTCAACCCAGATGCTGGGTATGCTGTACAGATGTCAGTAGAAGAGAGTCTTACTGACACTCAGTTGGTTTCTTTTCAGTCAGCACTGTTGTATACATCCAGCAAAGGTAAGTTTTTGTTTGCTTGTTTCCACTGAGTTTTTTTATTTGTACATATGCATTACATCCCTACAAAAGAATCCCCTGATTTTCCCTCCTATGTGTTTCCTTCTTGCTTCTTTGTAGTCCATGATTCCAGCTGAGGTTGTCAGTACAATGAAACCAAACTGGCGGGATGAAAGCAGATTATTCTGCCACTTTTCTAGATCTTTGAGTTGCACATCAAATCTGGGGCTGATCACGCCACACTTGTTTAACCTGCCAATGAGGTTCACAAAAATTTTTCCACCTCTGTGATCATCAATGATTTCAGATTTACCAATGTAACTATGTTTCATCATTATAATTAGAAACTGGACGATGACTTTGGAGCACAACCTGTTAAGAACCTGGTGTTTACCTCTCTTTTCAGCATTGTTGATGCTCTTGAGAGCATCAGCCAGGACATTCATGCACACCATAGTGGCGCAGAAAGATGGTGGAAAGAGCTGTTTGTTTTTATTGTGATAAAAAACATATAGGATGAGCTCTACCTCCTTAACACAGTTTTTAAGTGTGTAGCACAGTAGTGTTAACTATAAGCACAGTGTTATAGTAAAGCTAAGTTTTTGATGTGGTTATATATTCTATGGCCTATAACAAACTCCTTCTTTGGAGATAACTACTTGTTTTTGATTTTTGGTTTTTTTTTATTGGAGTCTTCCTCTGTCCACCCAGACTGGAGTGCAGTGGCACGCTCACAGCCAGCAACCTCGACCTGCTGGGCTCAGGCGATTCTTCCACCTCAGCCTTCCAAGTAGGTGGAACCACAGGTGCAGGCCACCACACCCAGCTAATTTTTTAATTTATTGTAGAGATGAAGTCTTGCCAAGTTGCCCAGGCTGCTCTCCGAACCCCTGGACTCAGGCAATTCTCTTACCTCCGCCTCCCAAAGTGCTGGGATTATAGGCGTGAGCCACTGTACCCTGCCTACTTGTTTTTTTAAGCCAAAAGAGCATTACTTTTTTTTGAGTCAAAAGTTTCACTGTCACCCAGACTGGAGTACAGTGGCACACTCATGGCCACCTCAGCCTTGACCTGCTGGGCTCAGGCGATCATTCTGCCTCAGCCTTTCAAGTAGATAGAATCACAGGCGCGTGCCACCGCATCCAGCTAATTTTTTTCATTTATTGTAGAGATGAGGTCTCTCCAAGTTGCCTAGGCTGGTCTCGAACCCCTGGACTCAGATAATTCTCTCGCCTCGGCATCCCAAAGTGTTGGGATTAGAGGCATGAGCCACTGTGCCCAGCTCAAAAGAGCATTTCTAATCATAAGAGCCTTGTTGCTGTTCTTGGTAAAACCAAGATATTTGACACTTATTTTCCTAAACCCTTTTATTTATTCATTTGTTTAACAGATATTTATTGAGAGTCTACTGTGTATCAGGCAGGCAGTTAATAAATCTATATTTAAAAAATTCTTTTCCTTGTATAGCTTAATTTTAGTAGGGGAAGCAGACAGTAAACAGGATAAATAAATAAAATAATAGTTATTTTATTTTGTTATATATTGATGTTATATGTAACTGTTATATATTGATAAAAGTTGAGAGGAAAAATAAAGCAGACATAGGGGCTAGAAGAGCTGGGGGTTGCTCTTTTAATGTAGGGTAGCCAGGAAAGGCCTCATGGGGTGACATTTGAGTTAAGTTTTGAAGCTCATAATGGAAGATAGAAAATACTTTATAAGGGTGTGGTTTATTTGTTCCTAATTTATAATTTGTGTTTTATTCTAAGGTTAAATATTATTTTTAGTAGTAAATTATGTTATTTATATTTGCCACTTCCAACCACTAACTCTGTTTTACCTCCTTAAACAGTAAATGTTTTTGGAAGTGTTTCTGTGCTGTGTACACCTAATCTTTTCAGCCCCTCCAAAGTCTATAAAGATTGTGTAATAAGGACATTTTAATAAAGACTGTAGCCGGGCTCAGTGGCTCAGCCTGTAATCCCGCGCCTTTTGGGAGGCTGAGGTGAGTGGATTGCCTGAGCCCGTGGGTTCGAGACCCACCTGGGCAGTGAGACCTCATCTCTACAATAAATCAAAAAATCAGCTGGTTGTGGTAGCGCATGCCTGTAATTCCGGCTACTTGGAAGGCTGAGGCGGAAGGATCGCCGGAGCCCAGCAGGTCGAGGCTGCGGTGGTTGGGAGCGGCCACTGCACCCCAGTCTGGGCGACAGAGTGATACTCCAACTCAAAAAATAAATAAATAAATAAAGACTGTTAGTATTTGAAAAACTCAGTTTTGTATGATGATTATAATCAATACAGCACACCATAGGCATAAAAGTAATAGATGGATTTCTAATCTCTAGGCATCATTTTTATTTGACAAAACAAGAGTTCAGTCCTTGTTTGTTCTGCTCACTGGCTTTTCTTGTTAACATTTTAAAAATTTATAATTGACATGTGATAAAATGTGCCTTTTTTCCCTTTATTTTATTTTCCCTTTTTTTGAGTCAGGGTTTCACTGTGTTGCCCAAGCTGGAGTACAGTGGCACTATCATGACTCACCACAGCCTCCTGAGTACCTGTCTGAGTAGCTGGGACTGTAGGTGTATGTAACCACACCCAATTATTTTTTTGATTTTTTTGTGGAGATGAGGTCTTGCTGTGTGCCTAGGCTGGTCTTGAACTCCTGGGCTCAAGCAATCATCCTGCCTTGGCCTCCCAAAGTGCTGGGATTATAGCCATGAGCAATCATACCCAGCCAAAAATGTGCCATTTGTAATGTAAAGTTACACAGTTCTGACAAATGTGTCATGTAACTGCCATTACAATTAAGATGTAATAATCAGTTCTATCATCCCCAAAATCTGTATAGTCAACCCCTCTTCAGTCCCCAGTTCCTGGAAACCACTGATTTGTTTTCTGACCTGATAGTTTTGCCTTTGCAGGAATGTCATAGAAAGGGAGCCATAGGGTATGTAGCCGTTTGAATCTGGCTTTTTTTACTTAGCATAGTACATTTGAGATTAATCTGTATGTTACATCTGTTAGTTGTTCTTTTTATTCCTGAGTAGTATTTTATTGTACCCAGTTTGTTTATTCACTACCAAGTTGAGGAACATTTGGATTGTTTTCAGTTTTTCACATTTTCAAATATAGCCCTATAAATATTTGCACAAAGGTTTTTGTGTGAGGCTAAATTTTCATTTCAAGGATAAACACCTTGGAAAGAGGAAATGTTGGGTTATATGGTAAATGTATGTTTGACTTTATAATCACCTGCCAAACAGTTTTTCAAGGTGGCTGTATCATTTTGCAGTCCTACTAGCTGTATAACAATTTCAGTTGCTCTGCATCTTCACTGTGATTTTACTGTTTTAGAATTTGGTTTTTTGATTTGTTTTTGTGATTTTTTAAAAAAGTAATTTATGGTTTTATTTCACATTTCCCTGATAACATTTCCCTTGGACTCTTTTCATATACTTATTTTACATTCTTTTTTTTTAGTTAGAGTCTCACTCTACTGCCCAGGCTGGCACACTCACAGCCAATGCACAGGCTGGCACACTCACAGCCAATGCAGGCTTGACCTGCTGGGCTCAGGTGATCCTTCTGCCTCAGCCTTCTAAGTAGCTGGAACTACAGGCACGTACCACCATACCTAGCTAATTTTTTGATTTATTTTAGAGATGGGGGTCTCACTAAGGCTGGTCTCAAACCTGTGGGTTCAGGCAGTCCTCTCACCTTGGTCTCCCAAAGTGCTGAGATTATAGACGTGAGCCACCACACCCACCCTATTTTACATTCTTATATCTTCTTTAGTATTCAGATATTTTTCTCATTTTAAAAAATTGGATTCAGCTGGGTGCAGTGGCTCAAGCCTGTTATCCCTGCTTTGGGAGGATGAAGTGAGAGGATTGCCTGAACCTACAGGTTCGAGACCAGCCTGGGTAACTTGGTGAGACCTCATTTCCACAACAAATCAAAAACTTAGCCAGGCATGGTGGCGTGTGCCTGTGGTTCAGCTACTTGGAATGCTGAGGTAGAAGGATCACCTGAGCCCAGCAGGTCGAGGCTATGATGGTCGGGTACATGCTGCTGCACTCCAGTCTTGGGCAACAGAGTGAGAATCCAATTCAAAAAAAAAAATTAGATTCTTTTATACTTTTCTTGTCCTCCATGAAGCACATTAGATGCTTATGTAGCTTTTGGTTTTGTTGTTCAAGTTTCCTTCCTTCCTTCCTTCCATCCATCCACAGGGTCTTGCCACGTTGCCCAGACTTTTCTCAAACTCCTGAGCTCAAGTGATCCTCATACCTCAGCATCAGTATCTACTTGGTAATATGCTGTGTAACTGGATTATGCTGTATAATTGTAAAAACCGGCTTTTCTTTTTTCTTGAGTCTCTGTTGCTAGGACTGGAGTACAGTAGCACAATCACAATTCACTGCAGCTCCTGGGCTCATGGGGTTCACCCTCCTCAGCCTCCCTAGTAGCTGGGGCATGCCACCATGCCCAGCTAATTTTTAAATTTTTTTTGTAGGATGTTGGTCAAGTTTGTCTCAAATTCCTGGCTTCAAGCAGTCCTGCATCAGCCTCCCAAAATGCTGGGATTATAGGCATGAGCCACTGTGCCTGGTCATAACCTACTTTTATTTCACAGTATTTTATAAATATCTCCCTGTTGTCATATTTTTTTCTAAAAGCATGACTTTTAAAAGTTATGTACCATTATTTGTTTATTTTCTTACTGTTAGAAAGTTAGATTGTTTCTGATGTTCTGTTTCAATGAAAACTGTGATTAAAATTTCTTTCCTCGTACACAATTCTTTGTCATAGCTCTAAAGCGGATTCCTAGAACTGGAAATATAGGATATAGAGTTTAACAGTTTTGAAAAATTTTGTTATAATCATATTGCTTTTCAGAAAGATTTTTGCTAGGGTAACTCAAGCCTGTAGTCCTAGCACTTTGGAAGACCAAGACTGGAAGTTAAAAACCAACCCGGGCAATACAGTGAGACCCCATGTCTACAAAGATAAAAAAAAAAATTCTTTACCAGGCACAGTGGCACACATCTGTGGTCCCAACTACTCTGGAGGCTGAGGCAGGAGGACCTTGAGCCCAGAAGTTTGAGGCTGTGGTGAATTGTGATGGTGCCACTACAGTTATAGCATGAGTGAGACCCTGTCTCAAAAAATAAAAATAAAAGAAGTAAAACTTTTGATACTGTCTCTGCTTACTGTATAACTCTACTTGGCTCTAAATGGAAAAGAAGTAATTAAAAAAAATTTTTTTGAGTCGGAGTCTCACTCGCCTAGGCTGGAGTGCAGTGACCCACTCACGGCCACTGTAGCCTCAATCTGCTGGGCTCAGGTGATCCTTTCACCTTAGCCTTCCAAAGTAGCTGGAACCATAGGTATGCACCGTTATGCCCAGCTAAATTTTTTTTGGATTTATTGTAGAGACAAGGTCTTGCCAAGTTCCCCATGCTGGTCTCAAACCCTTGGTCTCAGGCAATCCTCTCACCTCCACCTTCCAAAGCGCTGGGATTACAGGTATGAGCTACTGCACCCAGAAGAAGTGATTTTTATATATAGGTATCCCTTACTATCATTTGTATGTTTTCCCCAAAGGTGAAAGAAGAATTCGTGTTCATACTTTGTGTTTGCCGGTAGTTTCGACTCTGAATGATGTCTTTCTTGGAGCTGATGTTCAAGCAATTTCAGGATTATTGGCCAATATGGGTAAGAGTTATCTATTTTGAATATTTTGCAAGTAATAACACTAGACAAGTCCACACAGTTTTTTCTTTTAAATAATTAGCTTTATTGTATCAGTGTTTTAGATTCCCTGGGTGCCTGGTAATTAATTAGCTGTTTGAATGATCTGCTGTAGATAATCTTGTTTGTTTAATCAGCTTTATTGAGATAAAATTACATACCATACCACAATTTATTTATCACCACAATTTAATTTTACAACATTTCTATCACTCCCCAAGAACCTCTTGCTCATTAGCAGTTACTGCTCATTCCCTCCTCCCTTCCTTAAGCAAGCACTAAACTACTTTCTGACTCTAAATATTTGTCGACTTGGACTTAACCATATCTTATATAATATTTAATGTTAGTACTGTTTAAAAGTCTTTTTATGAACTTTGTAACTTAGATTACAGGGAAAGCAGTGTACCATAAAGATCATTAAACTTGGCATCATGGAATTTGGGATTGAAAACAGTTTACTGCCAGGTGCAGTAGCTCATGCCTATAATTCCAGCATTTTGGGAGACTGAGGCAGAAGAATTCCCTGTGTTCAGGGGTTCAAAACTAACCTGGACAGCTTGATGAGATCTTATCTCTACAATAAATCAAAAAGTTAGTTGGGTGTGGTGGCACACCCCTATAATTCCAGCTACTTGGAAGGCTTAGGTGGTAGGAGCACCTGAACCCAGCAGATCAAGGCTGTGGTGACCAATAGCGTGCCACTGTGCTCCGGCCTGGGTGACACAGCAAGACTCAGACTCAAAAACAAGACAAAAGCAAACAAAAACCAGTTTACTGGCATACATAGGTTTGCAGCTTTGGCCCAATTATGTTAGCTAGTCAAAAATTTACTGGTATCTTTACTTGTTTACTTCCGTCTCAGATATAGTTGCCTTCTTTAATTTTTTTATCCTCTTTTTTAGTACTAAGAGCTTAATAACATCATTTTGATCCTTGCTATCTTTCTCCTTCAGGCGGGGAAGACTTTTCCAGTGGGTCCGCTTAAAACTTTAATCTGCCTATAACAGGAGTAGTTACCCATTTTCAAAAATTTCCTATTGGGAATGTTTTTTTATTGTGAGCCTGGTAAAGGAGTCATCTCTATTTTAGTCTTTTATATTGTTAAATGTTGAAGAACATGACCTAAGAAATTTGAGAGTCACTTCCTTTATTTTTTAAGTAACATTTCTTGGTAACTGTATAATCATTATTATGATCATTATAATTATCAACAACAATAAGTATTAAATGAGTTTTGTGTATTATATATAAATCTTCACAACTTTATAAATATTGGTTCTGCTAACATGTTTGGTTGAGCCCAATATGTACATTTTTTTCACATGTTATCACCTTTAAAATCAAGATATAGCCAGGCACGGTGGTTCCTGTTATCCCAGCACTTTGGGAAGAGGATGTGAGAGGAGTGCCTGAGCCCAGGAGTTTGAGACTGGCCTGGGCAACCTGGCAATACCTCATCTCTACAGTAAATCAAAAAATAAGCCAAGTGTGGTGGCATATGCCTTTAGTTTCTGCTACTTGGAAGGCTGAGGCAGAAGGATTGCCTGAGCCTAGCAGGTTGAGGCATGCTCACGACCACTGCACTCCAGCCTGGGCAACAGAGTGAGACACCTACTCAAAAAAAAAAAAAAAAAAAAATCAAGATATGTCTTCAATTGATAAAGTCTTAGAGTTACTCTTAACCAGATAATAATACTCTTCTTTCTTTCTTTCCTGTGTGTACATTTTATAACAGTTAATAACATCTTTTTCTTGAATGTATTTTTGCTATCACATGTATTGAGTTTAGTTGAAGTTTAAGAAGTGTTCAGAAGAGTGATGCTTTTTTGGTATTGAAAATAATTTTATGTAGAAATGCATATAGCCAGGTGCAGTAGCTCACGCCTATAATACCAGCACTTTGAGAGACCGAGGTGAGAGGATTGCCTGAGCCCACAGGTTCAAGATCAGCCTGGGCAACTTGGCAAGACCTCATTTCTACAATAAATAAAAAAATTAGCCAGGCATGCTGGCGCGTGCCTACAACTACTTGGAAGGCTAAGGTGGAAGGATGGCCTGAGCCCAGCAGGTCAAGACTATGGTGGCCAGAAGCATGCCACTGCCCTCCAGCCTGGGTTATAGAGTAATACTCCAACTCAAAGAAAGAAAGAAAGAAAGAAATGCATGTAAACAGACTAACATGACATATGATGAAAATCTGTTTAAATAACTTTAAGAGCTCTTTCTAAATAAAAACCCAGGCCGGGCATTATGGCTCAAGCCTGTATCTCAACACTTTAGGAGGTGGAGGCAAGAGGATTGCCTAAGCTCAGGAGTTTGAGACCAGCCTGGACAACTTGGTGAGACCTCGTCTCTACAATAAATCAAAAAATATGCTGGACGTGGTGGCATGTGCCTGTAGTTCCAGCTACTCGGAATGCTGAGGTGGCAGGATCGCCTTAGCCCAGCAGGTCGAGGCTGTGGTGGCTGTGAGCATGCCACTGCACTCCAGCCTGGGCAATAGAGAGGCTCCAACTCAAAATAAATAAATACGTACATACATACATACATACATACCCATCCACCCACCCTAGGGGCCAGGTGCAGTGGCTCGTGCCTGTAATCCCAGCATTTTGGAAGACCAAGACAGGAGGATCACTTGAGCCCAGGAGTTTGAGGGCTACAGTGAGCTGTGGTCATACCACTGCACTCCAGCCTGGGCTATAGAGTGAGATCCTGTCTCTGAAATTAATGACAAGTAAATAAAATAAAAATGATTTGGTAGGAAAGCTTTGTGTGTTGAATTGCAGTGCTTTTTCTTTTCTAGTGGTATATAAAATAAAATAGTGGATTACAGTAAATAGCATCTTAGAATTAATAAGTTTTTCACTTTACAGATGAGGAAACTGAGGCTCAGGTAGGCTAAATTATTTGCCAAATTTGTTATACAGCTAGGAAACAGCAGAGCAGCATTTCAAGAGAGGTTGACTTGATTCTCCCGAGCATGCTTTTACTGGTATATGTTTTCACTCATGTAATAAACACATGTAATAAATTGGAGAGATACTTAGTGTAGTTTTTAAAAATCATCTCCAACAGTGAGTATCTCAACTTTTATCTTCTCTCTATTCTGTCTCTACCCTCACCTTGATTATTAGCTGTTGACAGATCCATGACTGCCAGTCTGAGTGACGCTCGAGATGCTCTGGTGAATGCAGTCATCGACTCTTTTTCAGCTTACCGCTCTTCAGTCCTAAGTAACCAGCAGCCTGGACTCATGGTTCCTTTTTCTTTGCGACTTTTTCCACTTTTTGTTTTGGCTCTTCTTAAACAGGTAAGAAAAACAAAAACAGAAAGTAACACAATGAAAACATCAAAAATTTTTATTCTGTGAATCCCTAAACATTGCATGTGTAACTTTATGATGGTTAAATTTTCCAAGGATGGGGAACTGACCTCTTCTTTGAACCTTGAGGGGATTCATAGCCAAAGAAAGTTACAAATAGCTGATTTAAAGCAAGGACCTTTTTCATAAGATACCCACTAAGTATTCAGTGATGTTATCAAAAATTGCTAGGCATGGTGATGCATGTATATAATCCTAGCATTTTGGGAGGCTGAGGTTGAATTACTTGAGGCCAGGAGTATAAGACTAGCCTGGGCAACATAGAAAGACTCCTTCTCAGCTGGGCTCGGTGGCTCAGCCTGTAATCCCGCGCCTTTGGGAGGCTGAGGTGAGTGGATTGCCTGAGCCCGCAGGTTTGAGACCCACCTGAGCAACTTGGCGAGACCGCATCTCTACAATAAATCAAAATGAGCCAGGTGTGGTAGCGCACACCTGTAGTTCTAGCTATTCGGAAGGATCGCAGGAGCCCAGCAGGTCGAGGCTGCGGTGGCCGGGAGCGGCCACTGCACTCCAGTCTGAGTGACAGAGTGAGACTCCAACTCAAAAAAAAAAGAAAGACTCCCTTCTCTACAAAAAAACTTAAAAATTAGCCAAGCATGGTGACACAAATTTGTAGTCCCAGCTACTTGGGAGGCCGAGGTGGGCAGATTGCTTGAGCCCAGGGGTTTGAAGGTACAGTGAGCTATGATGGTACTACTATATTCCAGCCTGAACCACAGAATGAGACCTTCTCTTTAAAAAAAAAAAAAAATCAAATGATGATTAGTTTTCCAAAACAAGAATTATATATTTTATTGCTGGTGCCAGAAGTAGCACATGCAATGCATGTTCTCACTTACATGTAGAAGCTAAAAGAATCAAACACACAGAAGTAGCAGAATAGTAGTTACTGGAGTCTATGGTGGGGCAGAAATGCAGAGAGGAATCAATAAATAATAAGTATTTGAGGCAATGGGTATGTTAACTAGCTTGATCCAGTCATCCCATACTGTATATCATAGCATCCCTTTGTACCACAGAAATATATAGAATTATGATTTGTCACCAATAAAATAATTTTCTTTTTTTTTTTTTTTGAGTCAGAGTCTCACTCTGTTGCCCAGGCTGGAGTGCAGTGGCACGCTCACAGCCACAGCAGCCAGTAGGCTTGACCTGTTGTGTTCAGGTGATCCTTCTACCTCGACCTTCCAAGTAGCTGGAACTGAGGTGTGCGCTACCATGCCCAGCATATTGATTGATTGATTGATTGATTGATTGATTGACTGAGTCAGCGTCTCACTCTGTCACCCAGGCTGGAGTGCAGTGGCACAGTCATGGCCACCACAACCTTGACCTGCTGGACTCAGAAAATCCCTCCACTTCAGCCTTCCAAGTAGCTGAAACTACAGGTGTGCACCACCGCGCCCAGCTAATTTTTTGATTGATTGTAGAGACAAGGTCTCACCATGTTGTCCAGGCTAGTCTTGAACCCGTGGACTCAGGCAATCCTCTCGCCTCTGTCTTCCAAAGTGCTGGGATTACAGGCGTGAGCCAACATGCCTGGTCAACATTATACTTCTTTTTTTTTTGAGTTGGAGTCTCACTCTGTCACCCAGGCTGGAGTGCAGTAGCACACTCATGGCTACTGCAGCCTCAACTTGCTGGACTCAGACGATCCTTCCGCCTTAGCCTTCCAGGTAACTGGAACTACAGGCACGCGCTACCACACCTGGCTTGTTTTTCTGTTTATTGTAGAGATGAGGTCTCACCAAGTTGCCCAGGCTGGTCTCAAACCCCTGAGCTCAGGCAATCCTCTTACCTTGGACTCCCAAAGTGCTAGGTTACAGGCTTGAACCACTGTGCCTGGCCTAACATTACACTTCTTAATCTTCTCTAGTTATTCTTTCTTATACCTGTGTACCTATTTCCATGCCTAGATTGCACTATCATATCTTTGTCTTTGAGGTCAAATGTTATCTTTCTGGCAGTTTCCTTTCCTTCTGTGGCCCCAAAGCTCTTTGTGCATACCTTTGTTTATAGGGTTTTTATTTAATACTTCACTATTTATGTATCTCCCTGCCTACTTTTTGCTCCTACTCCTTCCTCCCAAAAAGGGAGAACTCTGGGCTAAAGGATTAGGCTTATTTATCAGGTGTCCATATATGAGTGTCCAAGTTTATCGGCCTAGGATGTCTTTCTCTTATAAATTTTTATTTAAAAGCTTTGTTTTTGTTTGTCTGAGTTGGAGTCTCACTCTGTTGCCCAGTCTGAAGTGCAGTGGCCTGTTCACAGTCACCACAGTCTTGACCTGCTGGGCTCAGGCTATCCTTCTGCTTTAACTTTCAAGCAGCTGGAACTACAGACATGTGCCACCATGTCCAGCTAATTTTTTGGTTTATTGTAGAGACGCGATCCGCTCTGTTGCCCAGGCTAGTCTCAAACCCATCGGCTCAGGCAGTCCTTTGACCTCAGTCTCCCAAAGTGCTGGGATTACAGGTGTGAGCTAGTGTGCCCGGGTCTTTTTTTCCCTTTGAGTCAGAGTCTCACTCTGTCCCTCAGGCTGGAGTGTAGTGGCACAATCACGGCTCACCGCGGCCTTGACCTTCAGGGCTCAGGCGATCCTTCACCTCAGCGTCCTGCGTATCTAGGACTATAGCTAGCATGTTCAGCTAATTTTTGTGTTTTGTTTTTTGTTGGGATGAAATCTCCCTATGTTGCTCAGGCTGGTGTCAAACTCCTGGGCTCAAGCAATCCTTCTGCCTTAGCTTCCCTAAAGTGTTGACTTTACAGGCGTGAGGCCCTGCACCCAACCTGCAGTTTTCATTTCCTTAACTCAAATTATGTATTTTGATTTTTAGATATAAGTATACAGAGATTAAATAAATATTTAAATTTTAACATTTAAAAATCTCTCTCCTTCAGGTCTTTCTTCAAATGCTGTTTTCTCTAAGACCTGGCTTCCCTGATCTCCCCCATCTCAAATGCAACACTCTTACCCCATCCTATCTACACCCTTTATTGCTTGTTCCTCCTCATGTATTTTTCACTTATCAATGACATACCATGTTTTACTTAATTATTACTCCTCCCTTAATAGGATGTAAGCATGAAGACAGAGATTTTTTAGTTTTATTTTTTTGAGTTGGAGTCTCACTCTGTTGCCCAGACTGGAGTGCAGTGGCCGCTCTCGGCCTCCGCAGCCTCGACCTGCTGGGCTCCGGCGATCCTTCCACCTCAGCTTTCCAAGTAGCCGGAATTACAGGCATGAGCTACCATGCCTGGCTGATTTTTTGATTTATTGTAGAGATGAGGTTTCGCTGCCCAGGTGGGTCACGAACCCGCGGGCTCAGGCAATCCACTCACCTCAGCCTCCCAAAGGCGTGGGATTACAGGCTGAGCCACCAAGCCTGGCTTTATTTTTATTTTTTTTATTTTTGAGTTGGAGCCTCACTCTGCCACCCAGAGTGCAGTGGCCGCTCCTGGCCACCACAGCCTCGACCTGCTGGGCTCCGGCAATCCTTCCGCCTCAGCCTTCCAAGTAGCTGGATCTACAGGCGTGGTCTACCACGCCTGGCTAATTTTTGACTTATTGCAGAGATGAGGTCTCGCCAAGTTGCCCAGGCTGGTCTCGAACCCGCGGGCTCAAGCAGTCCACCCATCTCAGCCTCCCAAAGGCGCAGGATTACAGGCTAAGCCACCGAACCCAGCTGAAGACAGAGATTTTTATCTTTTTTTATTCACTACTTCCAACACTGGAAGAATAGAATTTCTTGTATATAATAGACACTCATACTCAGTTAATATTTCTCTCTCTTTCTCTGTTTTTTTTTTTTTTTTGAGTTGGAGTCTCACTCTATCTCTCAGGCTGGAGTGCAGTAGCCCACTCATGGCTATCGCGGTCTCGATCTGCTGGGCTCAGGTGATCCTTCTACCTCAGCCTTTCAAGTAGCTGGAACTACAGGCATGCACCACCACACCCGGCTGATTTTTCTTGATTTTTCTTATTGTAGAGATGAGGTCTCACTAAATTGCCCAGGCTGGTCTTGAACCTAAGGGCTCAGGCAGTCCTCTCGCCTCAGCCTCCCAAAATGCTGGGATTGCATGCTTGATCCACTGCGCCTGGCAGTAAATATTTCTTTTTTTTTTTTTTCGAGTTGGAGTCTTACTCTGTCGTCCCAACTGAGTGCTGTTGGGACGCTCCCCGCTACCACAGCCTCAACCTGCTGGACTCCGGCGATCCTTCCACCTCAGCCTTCCAAGTAGCCAGAACTACAGGCATGCGCTACCATGTCCTGCTAATTTTTGAATTAATGTAGAGATGAGGTCTCGTCAAGTTGCCCAGGTGGATCTCGAACACATGGGCTCAGGCAATCCACTCGCTTCGGCCTCCCAAAGTGCTGGGATTACAGGCTGAGCCACCGAGCCTGGCCTTAAATGACTAGATGGAACGTTCCTTCTTCCAGTTTCCATGGAACTTTCCTCATTCTTAGTGACTATCCACATACCAGTTTCAAAAATCTCAAGAGCCTTTTATAATCTTGTTTTATTTATCGTCAGTGCACGTGTTTTAATGCATAATTTCACAGCTTTTTTCTCTCTGCCCCTTTTTCTTCTTTAAAACCTTCTCTCATGACTTAATTCTCTGTAGCTAAATCTCAGTTACTTATTAACTCTATTCTACTAAGCAGCTGTCCTAATTTGTATTGTTATTTTTCCTTTTTGATTTGTAAACTTTATTGTATTGTTTAATTGCTCTAAATGTGGGAGAAATAATGACAGCCATCATTAATCGTCACCCAGTATTTATAGAACACTTAGTGGTTATTATCCCTTTATCTTCAGATATACCTTTATTTTGTCATCTACAATATAACTTTATTTTTCCTGTGATATTGTTTAGATTTTTATATCACTGTCACTGTATGGTAGCTAGAATGTTTAGATCTATTTTACATTAGAAAGGAGATAACAGGGATATCAAATTACTTTCCCATGGTCAGTTAATTTCTCAAGACTTAGCTGGGGCAATACACATAATTTAAGAGGTGTGTATGAGCCGGGCTCAGTGGCTCAGCCTGTAATCCCGCGCCTTTGGGAGGCTGAGGTGAGTGGATTGCCTGAGCCTGCAGGTTCGAGGCCCGCCTGGGCAACTTGGCGAGACCTCATCTCTACAATAAATCAAAAAATCAGCCGGGCGTGGTAGCGCGCACCTGTAGTTCCGGCTACTTGGAAGACTG
>NW_007247278.1:107212-115432 GCF_000164805.1 Carlito syrichta | reverse complement strand
AGGATCGCTGGAGCCCAGCAGGTCGAGGCTGCAGTGGCCGGGAGCGGCCACTACACTCCAGTCTGGGCGACAGAGTGAGACTCCAACTCAAAAAAAAAAAAAGAAGTGTGTATGACTTTTTAAAAGATACTCTTAAAAGAATAATTAACAGTAAATTTGCAAATTCTGTCTGAAAATATTTAACAACTGATGTTTACAAAGTTTTGTATGTTTTTTACTTTAAAGATGTGGGTTATAGTTCAGGGTTAGGTATACAAATGTTCATTATGCAGGTGCCCTTGTGTATTTTTTGAATAATTTTGTTGAGGGGTGTGGGGATTGTTTTTTGTTACAGAAATCATTCCAGACTGGGACAAATGCACGTCTAGATGAACGCATTTTTGCTATGTGTCAAGTGAAAAATCAGCCCTTGGTTTACCTAATGCTCACAACGCATCCTAATTTGTATAGAGTCGACAGTCTTTCAGATGAGGTAAAACCAATTCCTTTTGTATGAATTTACTTTAATGTTTATGGGCCTGAGCATACTACATCCAGTGCAGAATGAAGAATGGTTTGTATATTA
Source organism: Carlito syrichta (assembly GCF_000164805.1). Classification (NCBI taxonomy): domain Eukaryota; kingdom Metazoa; phylum Chordata; class Mammalia; order Primates; family Tarsiidae; genus Carlito; species Carlito syrichta. Next base: position 114,867 of record NW_007247278.1, on the reverse strand, counting down.
TTTAAAGTTTTTTATTTCTTTGCTAGGTCTGTATAAAGAAATTTTGATATGGGGAAAAGCTCCTACAATAGTGCCTTCATTTGAAGTTTCTAAAACACAATCTCTAGAGCAGATCTAAAAATGAGGAGATTGTCAGACTAACTAGAGCAATTTGTTGTTTTATCTAAAAGGAGTATTTTAAGATTACATCTGAAGACTGCAGCTCAATGTAATACTTCCTTAATTAAAGAAAAAATATCTGAGTTGTAACATTTGCCTTTGATATGAAATTCTTCAGAATTTACAAGTCACACAGATGAAAATGTTAAATTATAATCTTTCTAAATTTGTGATTAAATTAAGAAAAACATGTTGGGAGTAATATTTTGGTTACAAATCTTTTAAAGTTTTAAGTATTTAAGCTATGTTTCTTGTGTAAAGCAGAAATTGCCTGTGAAATTTGAGATTACCTTTTATCAAATGGAAAACTGTTATAATGTTTTTAGTTTGTATTACAAAATTGATAACTCTAGTGTAATTCTGTTTGACAAGTTCAGTTAACTCAGTTTGCCTTTTTCTCACAGTACAAAATAACAGAAGAATAATAAATAATAAAAAGAAAAAAAATCACCAAATAACATAAAATATAAATATATCACAGGCTGGGCCAATGGTTCACGCCTATAATCTCAGCACTTTGGGAGGCCAAGGTGAGAGGATTGCCTGCGCTCACGGGTTCAAGTCCTGCCTGGGCAACTTGGCGAGACTTCATCTCCACTATAAATCAAAAAATTAGCCAGGCATGGTGGTGCTTGCCTGTAGTTCCAGAAGGATCGCCTGAGCCTATCAGATCGAGGCTACTGTGGCTGTGAACATGCCACTGCACTCCAGCCTGGGCAACAGAGTGAGACTCCAACTCAAAAAAACTCCAAAAACATATTGGTAGTGTTGTTATCAGGACTCTTTTGGCTGCAAGGAAGTTTAGTCAGGAAAGTGGACTGAAATGGCACTCAAAAACAAACCAAAGGAAAGGCAAGGGTAGAGGTAGACTCAGAATCTGCCAGGATTCAGAGACTCACTTTGCATGAGTTTCTGGTCATCCTTCTCTCCAAAACTGGAAAACAGAGCCACTGATAGTTTTCCCTATTTACCATCTGAGGAAGACAAAATTCTCTTTTTTTCAGTTCGTATTAGGAAACCTGTAAAGGAAATTTCTGATTGGCTCCTTTTGGGTTATGGTCTCACTTCTGCTTCCTACATTCCTCAAGGCCCAAGGTCTTAAAATACTGTGATTAATAGCCCCTACCAGGCCAGGCTAGATGACTCAGCCTATAATCCCAGTACTTTGGGAGGCCGAGGTGAGTGGATTGCCTGAGCCCGTGGGTTTGATACTCACCCGGGCAACTTGGCGAGACCTCGTTTTTACAATAAATAAAAAATTAGCCAGGCGTGGTAGCACGCACCTGTAGTTCCAACTACTTGGAAGGTTGAGGCGGAAGCCGGAGCCCAGCAGTTTGAGGTTGCAGTGACTGTGAGTGTGCCACTGCACTCTAGTCTGGGCAACAGAGTGAGACTCCAGCTCAAAAAAAAAATGAAAAAAAAAATAGCCCCTACCAAAGCTATATCCTCATCACAGAAGTGCAAAAAACAGTTCTGTCACACAATGGAGAATGTAGGAAGGAGAGATGCTGAAAGCACAGAGCATAAATGTCCTCTATAGAGGACATCCTTTTTTCCTGCCATGATTTTCTATTCTTAGTTTTAAACTTAGTTGTGGTTATATAGTTTGAATTCTGATGTTTATGCAGTTTTGAACATTAAATGAATTATAGTAATATATATAAAGCTCTTAGAACAGTGCTTGGCTATGGCTATATTACACTTGGTAACAGTAGATAGCTATTATCATTACTCAACCCACCATCATTAGCATCATTATCAAGACCATCATCATAATTCAGCATATTTCCATGTATATGTCTTCATTTAAGATTTTTTTTTTTTAGACAGTAGGATTTATTGAGAGGACAGAAAAGCTCCTACAGTGGGAGGGGACCCGAGGGGGTTGCCCTAAGATTTATTTTTTAATGACTTTATAAGTTTCATTAAACCATTCTACTATTATTGGACATATACATTGTTTTCACTTTTAACCATCTATATTTACATATCATGAACATTTCTAGACTATACCCTTTGGTAGGTCTGTATTTTACTTCCTCTCATGGATGAAATTTAATTAAGTACCTGGTTTAAGTAGATATTTCTGGTCAAAATGAATAGTTATGAATATAGAAAGGTGTGTGTGTGTGTGTGTGTGTGTGTGTGTGTGTGTGTATTGTTTCAGATAACCACATTCTACTAGATCATTGTAAATGAGAAACTTCCATTTCTGGTTTTAATAAATGTCCATTTGAAGAGAACTATTAAAATCTCATTTGCATTAGGCCATTTCCCTCCCTCAGGATGTGAGTATGACACAAGCCAAGCATTCGGATCCAGTCAGAGCCAACTTAAGAGATTTCCGCTTGAATTTTGAAAGAAGTATTCTCATTTCTTATTTTTTATTCCCTCCCTATTTCTCTAATAAACTTCTTATTTTGACATAATTTAGACTTAAATATTTTTCAGTTGCAAAATATAGTATAAAAAGTTCTCATTACCCCTCACTCAATTTTCCCTACTGTTAAAATTTTACAAAACTGTGATATGTTTGTAGGAAACAAGAAATCAATGCTGGAGCATTATCATTAACGTTACTTGGATTTCACTAATGTTATTTATCTCTTCAGAGTACAAGATTGTATTTATTGCATTCTTTTTTAAAACACTAGATGATATCAGAAGCATATTTGGCAAGTGGGTGTGGTGGTTCATGCCTATAATTCCAGCACTTTGGGAGACCGAGGCCATAGGATTGCTTGAGCCCAGGAGTTTCAGAATACCCTAGGCAACATAGCAAGACTGCTACCAAAAAAAAAAAAGAATGAAAAGAAAAAAAGAAGAGGAGGTTTATTTGGCTTTATTGAGATTCATAGTGGCTTTGTTAGATAAGTGATCAATATCTTCTTATATTTAAATATGAATAATTTTGACTTACCTAAGTGTGATCCAAACTCTTGGATGTAATATTCATTTAGCTTTTTGTTGTTAATTATGACTTAATATTACATGTATTTGGAAGCTTTCATCTTTTACTTGATTCCTCAGGGAGCACTCAACATCAATGACAGAACCATACCTCAGCCTCCTATTCTTCAGCTTTCAGTGGAGAAGCTGAGCAGAGATGGAGCTTTCCTCATGGATGCAGGCTCTGTGAGTAGTTTCACTTATCCTGACCCTTCTCACTGCATACTACTGGAGTGTACTACCATTTGGTTTCATTCCCCTTAATGTCTATCTTCTGAACAGATTATCTCTTTAACCTCTGTGTAGTCATGTACCCCATAATGATGTTTTAGTCAGTGATGGACTATTTATATGATGGTGGTCCCAAAAGATTCTAATATTCCTAAAATTCCTAATAAAAATTCCTATGCCTAGTCTTTCCTATGCTATTCTTTTTCAAATCATTATTTTAGAGTATGCTCCTTCTACTTTAAAAAAAAAAAAAGTTGGGCTGGGTGTGGTGGCTCAAGCCTTTAATCCCAGCACGTTGGGAGGCCAAGGCAAGAGAATTGCCTGAGCTCAGGGGTCCAAGACCAGCCTGGGCAACTTGGTGAGGCCTCATCTCTACAATAAATCAAAAAATAAACCAGGCATAGTTGTGTGCCTATAGTTCTGGCTACTTGGAAGCCTGAGGCGGAAAGATCGCCTGAGCCCAGCCAGGTCGAGGCTGCGGTGGCAGTGAGCATACATAACACTGCACTCCAGCCTGGGTAACAGTGTGAGACTCCAACTCAAAAAAAAAAAGTTGGCCAGGCTCAGTGGCTCAGCCTGTAATCCCAGCACTTTGGGAGGCCGAGGCAAGTGGATTGCCTGAGCCCACAGGTTCGAGACCTGGGCAACTTGGCAAGACCTCATCTCTAAAATAAATAAAAAATTAGCCGGGCGTGGTAGCATGCACCTGTAGATTCAGTTACTTGGAAGGCTGAGGCAGAAGGATCACCTGTGCCTAGCGGGTCGAGGCATGCCACTGCATTCCAGCTGGGCAACAGAGTGAGACTCCAACTCAAAAAAAAGGAAGTTGACTCCTTGAGGAAGTATTCCAGAAGGCATTGTTACCATAGGAAATGACAGCTCTATGCATGTTAGTCCCTGAAGACCTTTCAAGAAAAAGATATGGAGGTGGGAAACAGTGATATTCATGATCCTTATCCTGTGTATGCATAGGTTAATGTGTGTTTGTATCTCAGTTTTTGGGGGACTTTGGGAGGTGGGTGTTTTTTTTTGTTTTGTTTTGTTTTTTGAGTTGTAATCTCACTTTGTCATCCAGGTCCACTGCAGCATGAACCTGCTGGGCTCAGGCAATCCTTCCATCTCAGCCTTTCAATTAGCTGGAACTACAGGTGCATACTACCATGCCCAGCTAATTTTTTTGATTTATTGTAGAGATGAGGTTTCACGAAATTGCCCAGACTGGTCTCAAACCCCTGGGCTCAGGCAATCCTCTCCTTGGCCTCCAAAAGTACTGGGATTACAGGCTTGAGCCACTGTGTCTGGCCTCTCAGTTTTTAAAAACTGGTATCTCAGTTTTTAACCACAACAACAACAAAATCCCAAAACAAGAAAATGTCTAAAATAAAGAAAAGCTTATATAATAAGGACATAAAGAAATAATACTTTTTTATGGCTTAAAATGTGTTTTTTATGCTAAGTGTTATCAAGAAAGAGTCAAAAAGTGAAAAAGTTTATAAAGTACACAAGTTGACAGCAATATAGTAATATGCTGTATAGGTTGGTAGCCAAGGAGCAATAGGCTATACCATTTAACCTAGATGTACATGGGAGGACCCCCCAAATACCCAAAACTTTCTTTATAAAAATGTATGTATTCATTCTTATATTCTTCACCTTCAGTCACCTTCAAAGCATTCTCCATTTGATGCAGTACACCTATCCAAAAACTTTTTTAACTCATCCATTTTGATGCCTTTTAAAGTCCTTCTGCCATTTTTTGTTTCACCTCTTCCACATCATCAAAATGTTTCCCTTTGAGGACTTTTTTCACTTGAGGAAACAAAGAAAAAGTTGCTCGAGTCAAGATAGGGGAAATAGAGAAGGTGAGGCATGGGGATCATGCCATTTTTGGTCAAAAACTGCTGAGCACTCAGTGCAGCGTGGGCAGGTGCACTCGTAAATCATCATTGTGAAATGGGCAAATGCGTTGAACGAATCTCCCAAAAAAAGTTCACTGAAGTCGAACGCTGCTTCTCACAAAAATGCTAGCTGGTACACAGATGCTGATGGGTTCCTAGAACACTAACCTAGCAGGGGAAGCCTGTACTACCAGGGGCCTGCCCTTTAAAAAAAAAATTCTGGTTTGTTGGGGGTGCCGTACCCCCTGTATAGTAGCCTATACTATCTAGGTTTGTGTGAGTGCACTGTATGATGTTTACACAATGATGAAATCACATAACACGTTCCTTAGAGTCTATTCCCATTATCAAGCGACCCATGACAATATATTTGTGTTACCCATGTTCTTACTCCACAGCCTCCTTGCTTCATGCCAAGCATAAAATATCTCATCATGATAAATACTAATTACTATTAGTTCAGTTAAAGGCTGTACAGTCTCACAAAATATACTTATCCTTTTGATCTTTTCAAATATACTCAGTCAACAGACTCACCTTATGCTACATCTGAAAATAATTTTATTCCTGTCTCCAGGTACTGATGCTTTGGATTGGAAAAAATTGTGCACAGAATTTTCTCAGCCAAGTTCTAGGAGTTCAAAGCTATGCATCAATTCCACAGCCTATGGTAAGACTCTTTTATTATAGTGATTATTGTAGACTTACAGGACATTTCTTAGATGGCAAAAACTTGAATCATCCATTTTGAAATGAGAAAATAATACTAAACATTTTTTCAAAAGAGGAAATATTCCTACAGATTATGTTTTCTTCCAACTGAAAATACCCATTTTATGGCTGGCTGTTTGCTTGATTTTGTCGCCCAGGCTGGAGTGCAGTGGCATGATCGTTGTTCACTGCAGCCTTGATCTCCTGGGATCAGGCAAACCTTCTGCTTTAGCCTCTGAGTAGCTGGGACTACAGGCACAGGCCACCATGCCTGGCTAATTTTTTGATTTTTTGTAGAGACGAGATCTCACTCTGTTGACCAGGCTGGTCACAACTCCTAGGTTCAAGCACCTTCTCGCCTTGACCTTCCAAAGTGCTGGGATTACAGGCTTGACTCACTGCATCCAGCCCCTATATTATGTTTTAATGGCATTCTTGAGGTTACTTTGGCATACTTATGTGTCTAAGACAGTATACTATTTTGTAGAGAAAACAATTACTTCAGTTAATGACCAAAAAAAAGCAGATGGCTTTAAATGGCATGAGTAGTGAGGGCTTTTTTGTGTGTGTTTTTGGCAAGTGAGTTCTTGTTCTTTTTCAGAGTTTTTTAAACTGCTGCTTTGAAGAACTTGTACCTAGCAAATGATTGGTGGTTAGTGTCAGTTGCGTTAATATTGATTATTGAAGAAAGTAATAATGTACTGTATTACTAGCTGTATGATCTTAGACAAGTCATTAAATAGCCTCATTTGTAAAATAAGAATGCTCTTGCTTATGGAAGATTAATTGAAATAATACATGTGAAAGCACTTGTTAAGCTTTATAGCATTTGGACAGTTTTCAATCATAAAGTTAGAATTAGTTATAATAGATGGTCTTAGCTGGGCTTGGTGGCCCAGCCTGTAATCTCGTGCCTTTGGGAGGCTGAGGTGAGTGAATTGCCTGAGCCCGTGAGTTTGAGACCCACCTGGGCAACTTGGTGAGACCTCATCTCTACAATAAATCAAAAAATTAGCCTGGCGTGGTAGCGCGCGCCTGTAGTTCCAGCTACTTGGAAGGCTAAGGCGGAAGGATCGCCAGAGCCCAGCAGGTCAAGGCTGCGGTGGCCGGGAGCGGCCACTGCACTCCAGTCTGGGCGACTGAGTGAGACTTCAACTCAAAAAAAAAAAAAAATAGATGGTCTTATTTAGTGTTACATTTTTCAGTCCCTACATCTACATTGTATCCAACTTTATAATATATGGGTATATTGCTTTTATTAAGTCAGGGTCTCACTCTGTTGTCCACTCTGGAATACCGTGGCACAATCACAGCTCAGTTCATCACAGCCTCAAACTTCGAGGCTCAGGCAGTCCTCTCACCTCAGCCTCCCCAGCAACTGTGACTACAGGCATGTGCTACCACACCCACCTATTTTGAGTTGGAGTCACACTCCATCACCCAGGCTGGAGTACAGTGCCATGCTCACAACCACCCAGCGTCGACCTGCTGGGTTCTGGCGATCCTTCTACTTCAGCCTTCCAAGTAGCTGGAACTACAGGCACGTGCTACCACGCCCCTCTAATTTTTGATTTATTGTAGATACAAGGTCTCGCCAAGTTGCCCGGGCTGGTCTCGAACCTTTGGGCTCCGGCAGTCCACTCGCCTTGGCCTCCCAAAGTGCTGGGATTACAGGCTGAGCCGCCAAGCCCAGCTGTTCTTTTTTTT
>NW_007247278.1:79928-106567 GCF_000164805.1 Carlito syrichta | reverse complement strand
ACGCCCGGCTAATTTGATTTATTGTAGAGATGAGGTCTTGCCAAGTTGCCCAGGCGGGTCTCAAACCCGCGGGCTCAGGCAGTCCACTCACCTCAGCCTCCCAAAGGCACAGGATTACGGACTGAGCCACCGAGCCCGGCATCAATTAATTTTTTAATGGACACTTAGTTTTATTTCATATCTTGGCTAATGTGACTAATGCTACAGTACATATCAAAATGCAGATGTCACTTCAACAAACTGATCTATCTTTTTCTCTTTTTGAGTTGGAATCTCACTCCATCGCTCAGGCAGGAGTTCAGTGGCACACTCATGGCTATCCCAGCATCAACTTGCTGGGCTCTGGCAATCCCTCCGCCTCAGCCTTCCAAGTAGCCAGATCTACAGACGTGCACTACCACATCCAGCTAATTTTTTTTTTATTTATTGTATAGACGAAATCTCGCCATGTTGCCCAGGTTGGTCTTAAACCCGTAGGCTCAGGCAATTCACTCACCTCCGCCTCCCAAAGTGCTAGGATTACAGGCTGAGCCAACTGAGCCTGGCCATATATTTCTTTGTTTCTTTCTTTGAAAGGTTTTTGTATTGATAGGTTCTATGACTCCATTCATAGAAGTTATCAGGGGATTTATGTATTTAAAATACATATGTATTAGGATTACAGCTAGAATTAGCACTAGCTAGCTTTCAGACGTTGGGCAAAACTAGTAGATTGGATAACTGTTTACTAAGTAATGGGTAAATACGAAATTGCTATTTTTTTTTCTTTTTTGAGTTGGAGTCTCACTCTGTTGCCCAGGCTGGAGTGCAGTGACATGCTCACGGCCACCGCAGCCTCGACCTGCTAGACTCAGGTGATCCTTCCACCTCAGCCTTCCAAAGAGCTGGAACTATAGTAGGCACATGCCACCACGCCTGGCTAATTTTTGATTTATTATAGAAATGAGGTCTTGCCACTTTGCCCAGACTGGTCTTGAACCCTTGGGCTCTCAGGCAGTCTTCTCACCTTGGCCTCCTAAAGTGCTGGGATTATAGGTGTGAGCCACCATGTCCAACCTAAACACTGGCTTTTGTCCTTTTTTTGTATTGGAGTCTCACTTCATCACCCAGGCTGGAGTGCAGTGGCCTCCTCATGGCCACTGCAGCATTTGCTTACCGGGCTCTGGCGATCCTTCTACCTCAGCCTTCCAAGTAGGTGGAACTAGAGGTGTGTGCTACCACGCCTGGCTAACTTTTTGATTTATTGTGGAGATGAAGTCTCACTGAGTTGCCTGGGCTGATCTCAAACCTGCAGGCTCAGGGAATCCACTTGCCTCAGCCTCCCAAAATGCTGAGATTACGAAGTTCAGCCACGAAGTTCAGCCTAAAATTGTTTTTTTTTTTGAGTTGGAGTCTCACTCTGTCGCCTAGACTGGAGTGCAGTGGCCGCTCCCAGCCACCGCAGTCTTGACCTGCTGGGCTCCGGCGATCCTTCCGCCTCAGCCTTCCGAGTAGCCGGAATTACAGGCGTGCACTACCACGCCCGGCTGATTTTTTTATTTATTGTAGAGATGAGGTCTCGCCAAGTTGCCCAGGCGGGTCTTGAACCCGCGGGCTCAGGCAATCCACTCACCTCAGCCTCCTAAAGGCGCGAGATTACAGGCTGAGCCACCGAGCCCGGCTAAATTGTTATATTTTAAATAACCGCCTGAATGAATCAATTCTGGTTATCATAATAAAATGAAGAGAGGAGCTAGGAGGTTCTTCTAGATTAGGGCTTGGCAAACTAAGCCCAGGGGGCACCTGCCACCTGTTTTTGTAAATAAGGTTTTTTTGCAGCATTTATGCCCGTTTATTTATGTATTATCCATGACTATTTTGGTGTAACTGGTACAGCTGAGTAGTTGTAACATAGACCAAATGACCTGCAAGTCTAAAGGGTTTACTGTCTGGTCCTTTAAGATGTTTGCCTAGGCCAGGCACAGTGGCTCCCGCCTATAATCCCAGCACTTTGGGAGGCCTAGGTGAGAGGATTGCCTGAGCCCACAGGTTCTAGACCAGCCTGGGCAACTTAGCAAGACCTTATCTTTACAATAAATCAAAAAATTAGCCGGGCATGGTGGTGCAAGTCTGTAGTTCCAGTTACTTGGAAGGCTGAGGTGGAAGGGTCACTTGAACCCTGCGGGTCGAGGCTGCAGTGTCTGTGAGCATGTCACTGCACTCCAGCTTAGGCAACAGAGTGAGACTCCGACATTAAAAAAAAAAAAGATGTTTGCCTACTCCTTTTCTAGATTATTGCTAGAAAAGTTTGGTTTCCAATCAAGTAGCATGGCATCACCTGGGAATTTGTTAGGAAAGTAGAATGTCAGCTCTCCCTTTCTAAATCAATATCTGCAGTTCAACAAGGTCATCAAGTGAGTCATATAACATTTGAGAAGTACTGTAGAGCATACACTCGATATATGATTAGAGTAAGGTGGATATTGTTGGTTTTGTTTAATAGACAGACCTTCCAGAACTTGATACACCAGAATCTGCCAGAATAATAGCTTTCATCTCTTGGCTTAGAGAGCAGAGACCATTTTTCCCAATTCTTTATGTAATAAGGTAAGTTGAATTTTTTATTTACTAGTAGTAAAACAATTTGGCCTTGGTAAGGACCTGTTTTGGATCATAGACCTGTGACTAATTCTTAAACAAACCTTTTATAAGACTATAAAAAAAAGGAAAAGAAAAATAATTCTTCATAATAAATAGTACTAAATAATGCTTTATATCCAATTATTGGAATTACTGAAATTTTGATAAATTTGTTAGGAAAAAGTTTAATGATGTCTCTCTTTTTCATTTTTATTTGACTAATAATATTGTATATATTTATAGGTACACTGTGATGTTTGGATACATAGATATATTGTGGAATAATCAAATTAGGCTAATTAACATATCTGTCACCACAGATAATTATTGTCTCTGTGGTGAGAACAAAATCTTTTAGCCATTTTTTTTGTTTTTGTTGAGTTGGAGTCTCACTTCATCAACCAGGCTGTAATGCAGTGGCATGTTCACGGCCACCTCAGCGTCAACCTGCTGGGCTTAGGCGATCCTTCCGCCTCAGCCTTCCAAGTAGCCAGAACTACAAGTGTGCGCTACCATGCCCATCTGTTTTGATTTATTGTAGAGACGAAGTCTCACCATGTTGCGCAGGCTGCTCTTGAACCCACAGGCTGAATCCTCTCACCTTGGCTACCCAAAGTGCTGGGATTACAGGCTTGAGCCACTGTACCTGGCCTAGCTATTTTTAAATATATAAATACATCATTATTAACCATCGTCACTATGTTGTGTAATAAATAGGTCACCAGAACCTAGTCTTCCTGTAGAACTGAAGCACCGCCTTCCTGTCCCCAACCTCGATAACAATGATTCTACTCTCTATTTTTATGAATTCAACTTTTTTAGATTCTACATTATAAGTAAGACCCAGGAATATTTGTCTCTTTCTGTCTTGCTTATTTCACTGAGGTCCATCCATGTTGCAGAATGACAGAATTTCCTACTTGTTAAAAGCTAAATAGTATTCTATTATATATATATATATATATATATATATATATAACAATTAAAAATCTTGGCTGGGCATGGTAGCTCATGCCTATAATCCCTGCTTTGAGAGGCCAAAGCAGGAGTATTATTTGAAGCTAGGAGTTCGAGACCATCCTATGCAACATAGCAAGACTCTAACTCTACAAATGATTTTTAAAAATTATCCAGGCATGGTGGTCTACACCTGTATTCCCAGCTCTTTCAGAGGCTGAGGCAGGAAGATTGCTTGACCCCCCAGGAGTTCAAGGTGTACTGCACTCCAGCGTGCATGACAGAACGAGACCCTACTTCTTAAAAAACAAATAACAACAAAACACTCATCTGTTGGTGGCCAGTTTATTTATTTTCATGTTTTGGCTATTCTGAATAATGCTGAACATGGGAGTGCAGACATCTCTTTGATTTCAATTCCTTTGGATATATATCTAGAAGCAGAATTATTGGATAAACTATTTCTCTTAATTCTGCTGTAAACTTCTCACACTAAACAACATGAGTTATTTGTATGATAAGTGTTATAATGGTTATCAGAGTAAATCAAAAGACTTGTGACAAATCCACTGTTTATTTTTCAGTTACATTTATTTAAATATTTTTGCATTTTATTCCTAAGGGATGAGAGTCCAATGAAAGCAAACTTCCTTCAAAACATGGTAGAAGACAGAACAGAATCTGCATTATCATATTATGAATTCCTCTTGCATATACAGCAACAAGTGAATAAATGAAGAAATTTGATATAGTTATTTCTAAGAAATGTCATGATAGCGCAGAATACCTGGGAATGTATAGTACCTTTCTTTTCTATTAAGTTTTAAGTTTGTGGACTAATGTGATGATTACGATGTTCTCACTGTGATTTCAACAAACTATAGCAAATAAAGGACCACAGCAGAGAATCAAACATGCAACTCTGAAATACTGTATTTTTCAAATCAAAATAGAGTTACATATGATTGGGTAACTTTTCTCTTTTCTGCCAATTATGTTTGAGTTGCTATGGATTAACATAAGGTGGGGCAATACTGCAGAGGCAAAGTACATTTTGTAAAATAAAAACTTCTGTGTTCCACATGTATATTTCTCTTTTTTTTTTTGATTTATTGTAGAGAGGAGGTCTTGTCAAGTTACCCAGGCGGGTCTCAAACCCATGGGCTCAGGCAATCCACTCATCTCGGCCTCCCAAAGTGCTGGGATTACAGGTTGAGCCACCGAGCCCAGCCTATTTCTCATTTTTTATTTTTCTAGATTTTTGGCTGCTACATTTAAAACCTCATAAGACTAAGTGTTGCAGAGAAGTTACAAATCCATTGATAATGATATTTTTAAAATTAAAAAAATTCAGAAAAAAATAGAATGTAGGAAAACTAGAATTCATACCCCACAGCTGTTTTTTAAATTGTCTTAAAGGAAGGAAAAGGATCATCGTTAACTGAAACTAGAGTATACTAATTCTAGTCTAGTTTGAGAGAAATGTGAAGATGTCCAAGCTTTAAAAATCTGTCAGTATTCTTTGTACCTGAACAAAGTCACTTTGATTTGAAGTGAAAGCTATAATTAGGTGGTTTTGTGATTTGGATGCAGAAAATTTGGACATATTGTCTTATTCTTCAGTAAAAAGAATTTTAGCTGCCTTCAAAAATATGTTGGGAGTGGCAGTGTTAATAGGGAGGTGAGAAACTTTAGTTGTCTTGATCCTTTAAGTGGGTTTTCATTTGGTATATTTCTGCTCTGGATGTATAATAAAAGTGTTATTTTGGTGAAATGAGGATGAATGAAAGAAAAGTTTCTTAGATGCTATCTCAAATGTATCAGTAACATTTTTCTAAGGAGTTTAGTAATTAAATTGGAAGCCACTCATAAGAAACATTTATTCTTGAATATTGAAATCTATTAAAGCATGAATGCTGCTATTTGATTTGGTAGATATTAAGATTACACAAATCCAATATATTGAAGTTATGAAAGAAACTTGATTTCTGAACATGCTCAAGAGACTGCTTTTTTGTTTCAGCTAGAGAAATAATATAGTCAAAACTATTGAGCGAATTTTGTTTACAAATTATACATCTGTTTTTCTAAAGTGCTGTGATATAGTATCTTTAAAAGAGTTTGGCTCAATTCTCACAGATTCATCTTGTCTTGTATGAACTTCTTAAAAGATGTTCATGTGTAATACTTGATGAAAATATTTTGTTTTTTTGTTTTAATGGGTTAGAATATGTGTTTACAATCTTGGTCTTACGTGATCACCAATGAAATAGTAACTTTCAGGTTTACATCAAAGTAAGCTGACTTTAACTGAGTTATTTGGGATAGGGAAGAATCAGTCCTTCTAGGGTATACAACTACTGCTTGCCAGCTGGATCAGAGTAATTGTGTTTTATAAAAATATTATCTCCCTTAAGCAGTGTTAAGGTTTGTTTTCAGTGTGCAAGTGGTACATTGAACTGGAAGTTTTCTTGAAAACTGCTTCATATATCAGGAAACAGTTTTCAAATTGTAGCTAATTAAAATAAATTTACATTTTCCCATTTTAAAGAAACAAAGTCATTATGTACTGATGTTTCTTAAAATAAGTAAAACTTTCTTTTCAATGTGATTTTAAATGTTGATATTTATAGGTCCTTTCTTAATAGTAGTGAAGAATCTTCCAGAGGGAAATATTTGTGCTTCTAGGGATAATCTTCCTTGTGCCTCACTACATCCTTAAGTGGGTATGACTCTTGTTATTACCATATGCTTTATTAGTATATTTCACAAATTTACTTTTTAAATTTTACTTTAAAAAATTATTTTAGATACTGTGTAATAACTTGTGCAATCCAGAATAATTTTATAACAGGTCATACAAAACATAACTTTAGTTAGGATTCACAATATTTGTTCTCTAGAAAATGAGAGAATGAATGAGCCTTTTGGAGATATTGATATAAAGCAATTATTTTTTGCAATGTTGAATGTAGTTTTTAGGTTTGTTTTTTTTTTGGTTTTGGTTTTGCAGTAGGGCACTACCTACTGTATCATCTTGTATTATTTTTTGACGAAAAGCAACTAATATTTACACTATGCCATATTTTTTTTATCGTAGTTGTAAATTATGAAAGATCCTTGAATTTTCTACAGATCTACAACTACTAAAGTAACAGACAAGGGCAATCTTGGTATTTAAATCTGAGCATGGCAGTTCTACCATAAAAAGTACTCTATTTTTCTAATTTCTAGAATTTTTTAAATAACATTTCTGTAAGTCTGACATACTAATATTCACTTGAGCAGTATCATTTATTTTAGTTCGCATGTATTTTCATTGTTTTTTATTTAATGTAATGTATTGAGTCTAATAGACTGTTTTGCAATAATTAGAATAAAGATTTCTTCTAATCAAAGATGCATAACAGCTATTATGTAGGGGACCACCAAATGTGATTTCAAGATTTTGTTAACTATTACAAATGTAATCATTATATAGAAATTTTAATTTTGTAAAGTAGTGTATAATATTGTAATATTAAATTCCTGTTCTCAAATTCAAATATGTATTGATCTTCAATGTGCTGTGTTAAATCTTGTTTCTCTGAAATGTTAGAGACAAGATTTGTCTTCCTTTTTACAGTTTGTAATTTTCACTGTTTTATCCTGTAAAAAAAAGAAAGTCATTTGTAACCCATGCAAACAATTGTTTGATCTATGCTAACTTATCAGTTTGGTTACTCAATAAAGCTAATTGAAAGCGCTTATATACAATGACTAGTTATTTAAAGTGATATGAATTTGCCAATCACTAAGTCATGCTGTGGGGTGCATCCAAGTAAAATCAATGGAAAACTATTGCTGAAGGTGCTTTAAATCTGCTAAGTAGGTGTCTGGAAGGTCATAAACCCAATTCTTGATGCTGACTCCTCAAGCATAACTAGGTTTGAAATTCTAGATTGAAGGTTCTTTTTCCCTAATAATGTTAGGATACCAGTCCATTGTCTTTTGTACTCTTAATAAGAAGATGAGTAGGGCAACCCCTTCTAGTTCCTTCCCAGTGTGGGAGCTTTTCTGTCCTCTGAATAAAATCTGCTTTTGCAAAAAAAAAAAAGAACATGAGTACTGTCAGTCCAGTTGTTCATTTGATGATAATCTGTTTGCTTTTAAGATATTTCTTTTATCTTTAATGTTCTATGGTTTTATTATTCTAGATTTATTTTTCTTGTTTGTTATTCAGAGTGCACTTCAATCTGAAGATCCTCTTACACCTTCAATTCTGGAAAATTCCCAGCCATTTTCTTTTCAAATATTTGAAAACTGTTGTATAAGATTAATTCTTTCTGGAGTAAATTCCTATTTCTTTCTTTTTTTTTTTTTCTGAGGTGGGGGAGTCAGAGTCTCACTGTGTCACCCAGGCTGGAGTGCAGTGGCACGCTCACGGCCACTGCAGCCTCAACCTGCTGGGCTCAGGCGATCCTTCCGCAGCCTTCCAAGTAGCTGTTACTACAGGCACACGTCACCACACCTGGCTAAAATTTATTTATTTATTTATTGTGGAGATGAGGTCTCACCAAGTTGCCCAGGTTGGTCGCAAACCTCTGGACTCAGGCAGTCCTCTCACCTCAGTCTCCCAAAGTGCTGCGAAACAGGCTTGAGCCACCACACCTGGCCTCTTTTTTTTTTTTTTTTTTAATAGACATTTTAAAAAAATGTAATCCCAGCCTCCCCAAGTGCTGGGATTATAGGTGTGAGCCACTGCGACTGGCCAATCACTTAATTTTTTTTAAATTTTATTTTGAATTGGAGGCTTACTGCGTCACCCAGGCTGGAGTGCAGTGGCACACTCCCGGCCACCTCAGCTTTGACCTGCTGGGCTGAGGCGATCCTTTTGCCTCAGCCTTATAAGTAGCTGGAAAAACAGGCATGCGTTATCACACCTGGCTAATTTTTCTTGATTTATTTATTTATTTATTTATTTTTGAGTTGGAGTCTCACTCTGTCACCCAGACTGGAGTGCAGTGGCTGCTCCTGGCCACCGCAGCCTCGACCTGCTGGGCTCCGGCGATCTTTTTGCCTCACACTTCCAAGTAGCCGGAACTACAGGCGTGCGCTACCACGCCCAGCTATTTTTTGATTTATTGTAGAGATGAGGTCTCGCTGCCCAGGCGGGTCTCGAACCTGCGGGCTCAGGCAATCCACTCACCACAGCCTCCCAAAGGCGTGGGGTTACAGGCTGAGCCACCGAGCCCCGCTTTTTCTTGATTTATTATAGAGATGAGGTCTCACCAGGTTGCCTAGGCTGCTCTTGAGCACATGGGTTCAGGCAATCCTCTCACCTAGGTGTCCCAAAGTGCTGGGATTATAAGCATGAGCCACCACACCCGGCCTCACTTCATTCTTTTTTTTGATTTGGAGTCTCACTCTGTCGCCCAGGCTGGAGTGTAGTGGCTGCTCCCGGCCACCGAAACCTCGACCTCCTGGGCTCGCGATCCTTCCACCTCAGCCTTCCGATTAGCCGGAATTACAGGCATGCGCAACCACGCCTGGCTAATTTTTTTGATTTATTGTAGAGATGAGGTCTCGCCAAGTTGCCCAGGCAGGTCTCGAACCCGCGGGCTGAGGCAATCCACTCACCTCGGCCTCCCAAAGGCACAGGATTACAGGCTGAGCCACCGAGCCCAGCGCTCACTTCATTTTTTTTTTGAGTTGGAGTCTCACTCTGTCACCCAGACTGGAGTGCAGTGGCCGCTCCCGGCCACCGCAGCCTCGACCTGCTGGGCGCCAGCGATCCTTTCGCCTCAGCCTTCCAAGTAGCTGGAACTACAGGCGCGCACTACTACGCCCGGCTAATTTTTGATTTTATTGTAGAGATGAGGTCTCACCAAGTTGCCCAGGCGGGTCTCAAACCCGTGGGCTCAGGCAATCCACTCACCTCAGCCTCCCAAAGTGCTGGGATTACAGGCTGAGCCACCGAGCCCGGCTCACTTCATTCTTAATATTCAATCTGTTGAGCTTTGTATCTACAGTGTATTTTAAAAATTAACATTAGACTTCCTACCAGTTGGCGCGACAGAATGAGATCCTAACTCAAAAATAAATAAGTCAAAAAATTATTAGGCTTCCTAAAGAATTCTAGGATCAAATAAAAATTATATACTAACAAAACTCATTGAAAATGGCTTGTTTAAACTGGGTGCAGTGGCTCATGCCTGTAATCCCAGCACTTTGGGAGGCAGAGGTCAGAGGATTGCTTGAGTCCAGGGGTTTGAGACCAGCCTGGGCAATTTGATGAGAACTTGTTGCTACAATAGATCAAAAAAATTAGCTGGGTGTGGCGCCACGCACTTGTAGTTCCAGCTACCTGGAAGGCTGAGGTTGGAAGGATCCCCTGAGCTCAGCAGGTCAAGGCTGTGGTGGCCATGAGTGTGCCACTGCACTCCAACCTGGGTGACAGAGTGAGACTCTGACTCAAACAAAAAAAAAGGAATTAATACAAAAATTAAAAAATGTATATATCATTTTCCATAGAAGCACATATACTACTGGGGTGTGCTAGGAACGATAATTAAGAAACTGCAGAAACCCCACCAGAAAAATGTCCCTTAGAAGTAGGTAAGCACATAACATGAAATCTTGACACTTTTAACTCTTACCTGACTAAATGAGCCATTATACATCAATACATCAAAAGAAACTGATCATGCCTATAATTCCAGCACTCTCAAAGGCTGAGGCAGGATGATGACTTGAGGCTAGGTGTTCAAGACCAGCCTGGGCAACATATCAGGACCTTGTCTCTAACAACAACAACAAAATTAGCCAGGTGTGCTGGTTTGTGACTGTAGTTCCAGCTACTCAAGAGGCTAAGGCAGGAAGATCACTTAAAACCAGGAGTTCTAGGCTATGATCATGCCTCTGGACTCCAGTGAGACTCTTTTTTTAAGGGGGGAACAAAAAAGAGCTGAAACTTTTGACTTTTATAGGCTCTCTCAAATGAAAAAGTCTTGTTTTCCTGGAATTGTATTTGGCTAGTTTTCTTTTCGTTGTTGTTGTTAAAGGAGAATAGGATTTAAAAAGAGACGCATATTGTTACTTGTATATTTATCAGGTTTTCTTTTACTTCTTTTTTTTGAGTCGGAGTCTTACTCTGTCACCTAGGCTGGAGTGCAGTGGCATGCTGCTCACAGCTATTGAAGCCTCCATCTGCTGGGCTCAGGCAATCCTTCCGTCTCAGCCTTCCAAGCAGCTGGAACCACTGGCATGTGCCACCATGCCTGGCTAATTGTTTTATCATAGAGACGAGGTCTCGACAAGTTCTCTATCCTTGTCTCAAACCCATGGTCTCAGGCAATCCTCTCACCTCCGCCTCCCAAAGTGATGGGATTACAGACAGTCACTGTGCCCGGCCTAATTTTTTTTTTTTTTGAGTTGGAGTCTCACTCTTGTCTCTCAAGCTGTAGTGCAGTGGCACACTCACGGCCACTGCAGCCTCTATCTGCTGGGTTTAGGCGATCCTTCTGCCTCAGTCTTCAAAGTTGGTGAAACTACAGACGCATGCCACCATGCCCAGCTAGTTTTTGTGATTTATTGTAAAGACAAGGTCTCACCAAGTTGCTCAGGCTGATCTCGAACCCCCGGTCTCATGCAATCCTCTCACCTCGGCCTCCCAAAGGGCTAGGACTACAGGTTGAGTCACTGCGCCTGGGCTAACTTTTTGATTTTTTTTTTTTTGAGTTGGAGTCTCACTCTGTCGCCCAGACTGGAGTGCAGTGGCCGCTCCCGGCCACCACAGCCTTGACCTGCTGGGCTCTGGCGATCCTTCTGCCTCAACCTTCTGAGTAGCTGGAACTATAGGCCTGCGATACCACCCCTGGCTAATTTTTTGATTTATTGTAGAGATGAGGTCTCACCATGTTGCCCAGGTGGGCCTCAAACCCGCGAGTTCAGCCAATCCACTCACCTCAGCCTCCCAAGGCGTGGGATTACAAGCTGATCCATGGAGCCCAGCTTCACTCACTTTCATGCAGGAGGCCTTGTAGGTTACTTCATCTTCTGCAGCCTCAGGTGTGAACTGTCCATGAAGCCCTTCAGCAAGAGTTGGAGGGTTTTATTCCTTCATTGAAGTACTCATTCATTTACTAAGTCATTACTTATGAGTGCCAGGGGCTGCATTCTAACTTTCTTGGGCCCTAGGCACTTTTTTGCCTTCCTCCATAAAAACATACTTAAGATTGCATTTTATGACTGTGTTGGCATTCATGATAACTATAATCCAGATTGAATTCATTACCATATATTATTGCATTTTTTTCTTTTGACTTAAAAACATTAAAACATTTTCGTGGGCCCCCAAGACTATCGTCGGGGGCCCTCGACACTGTGCCTACTGGGTGAGTCCTGCTGTGTCCACACTGCTTTAGGAACTACTGTGCCTACTGGGTGAGTCCTGCTGTGTCCACACTGCTTTAGGAAATATAGCCGTGAACAAAACACAGTGCTTGTCCTCCTGGAGCTCATATTCTAGTTCGTGAGAAACAGAAGATAACAGACGCTATCAGTATCTTTTTTTTTTTTGAGTTGGAGTCTCACTCTGTCGCCCAGACTGGAGTGCAGTGGCCGCCTCGACCTGCTGGGCTCCGGCGATCCTTCCACCTCAGCCTTCCAAGTAGCCGGAATTACAGGCGCGCGCTACCACGCCGGGCTGATTTTTTGATTGATTGTAGAGATGAGGTCTCGTGGCCCAGGCGAGTCTCGAACCCGCGGGCTCAGGCAATCCACTCACCTCAGCCTCCCAAAGGCGCGGGATTACAGGCTGAGCCACCGAGCCCGGCTGCTATCAGTATCTTTAGCAGGTGAGGTGGTAATAAACGCTAAGGAGAAAAGTAAGGCGGAGAAGGGGAATGGGAATGGGGAGTGTTAGTAATTTACATAGCACTGACAGGAAAGGCTTTGCTGGGAAAGTATTTTCTAGTGTGTGTTTGTGTTTTTTCTGAGTCAGTGGTCTCACGCTGTCACCCAGGCTGGAGTGCAGCAACACGATCCTCCTCTCCGCAGCCTCGACCTCCTGGGTTCAGGCGATCCTTTCTTTTCTTTTCTTCTTCTTTTTTGTAGAGTCTAGGTCGCTCTCTGTTGCCCAGGCTGGTCTCAAACTCCTTGGCTCAAGCGATCCTCTCTCCTCGGCCTCCCAAAGTGCTGGGATTACAGGCGTGAGCCACCGCGCCCGGCCGGGAAGGTCTGATTTGAAAACAAAAAACCTGAGGAAAGCCTGGGAACAAACTAGTCGCGTACTTCCGGAGAAGAGCAGTTCAGGTTGAGCAGTGACCACCGAGAACAAATCCCCGCACAACGCTGCCCTCAGCGTCGCTCTCGGAGTTACGTGTTCCCACGGCCTAACGAGCGAGGCTGCGGGTCTGAAAACAACCGCCTGACGCCGCAATCTCCATTTTTCTTCCTGGCGCCCACCTAAGACGGGCCTGCTCCTCACTGCGCCTTTCCCACGCGTCACGCCGGGTGCCGTTTTTTTCACACCCGAGTGAACAGCAGAGTCCGGGGCCCCACTGGGGGTCGGAGAGGGGATCGGTGAGGGCCAGCCGACGCGGAAAGGGACGAGCCTCCCCGCGCTGCCCTCTCCCAAGATGGCGGCCGCAGCCCTGCGCTCGGTCCCGCCCGGCGGCGCGCGCGTGCTTAGCGGCGGCGGGCCCGGGCGTCGCGCTGGGAGGGGGGGGGCGGGTCTACCGCGGGAGGGTGATGCGCGCCTTGTGGCCCGGCCTCTAGTCGTCTGCGCCGCGACTGCCGCCGCCCCCACCGCCGCCGCCCTTCCCGGACCGTGGAGGGGAGGATGGAGTCGGTGACCGTCGCCGCCGACGGCGGGGACCGGCCGGCGGTCCCAGCGGGCTCAAGCCTGTCGGCTTCGCAGCGTCGGGCCGAGCTGCGGCGGAGAAAGCTGCTCATGAACTCGGAACAGCGCATCAACCGCATCATGGGCTTCCACAGGCCCGGGAGCGGCGCGGGTGAGAACCTCCCTGCCCCCCGCGCCTGCGCGTCCCTTGGACCTTCAGCGTCGTCCTTTCCAGCTCCCTGTCCACTCCGCTGACCTTTGTGACCGCCCCCAGGTGCCATCCCGGGTCCTCACTCCTCGGCCCCAGGACGTGCCCCGTTTTCGGGGGGCCTCCCCCAGAGATTGCCCCCGAGCCTCTCTGCTCGGCCGCCTTGGGACGGCGCCCTGATTGCCACCCGCTCCCCCGACTGACCTCCCCTTAGGAAGCTGGCTTTTCTTGGAAGCACGTCCCGAGCGCCTTTCCTCCTCCTGCCCTCCCTGGCGTTGACCCTCCTCGGCCTTTGGCTGGAAAGCGCTCGTGCGCCCCCGCCCCGGGTCTCGACGGAACTGCCCCTCGTCCGTCCTACGCGGATCGGGGACCCCTGGGGTCCTCGCCCGGTCTGCGTTCCGGGCCTGCCGGAGCCAGGGGTGGGAAGGGTGGGAGTGAGCGTTCTTTGGCCCACCAAGGGCACGTGCCGGCCTGGTCCGAGGTTCCCCTCCTTAGCCGAGATTGATGGGACTGATGTCCGGACCGCATTCAGCCCCAAAGCGGAGTTCCTCATTTCTCCCCCAGGACATGTCCAGGGAGCTTCTTAACAAACATGTTGGGTGTGGATGTAATTGAACACTTAGTCTGCCCTCGTGTTAGCCAAGTTTCCGTTCGTGATTGGCCTTTAGTCACTGGTTGAACGCTCCTTAGATCTTTGTGACTTTTGTTCTTGTGAGGCTTTAAATCTGAAGCTTTGAACTTGTTCAGATGAGAGGTAAGAACACCATTCCAAATTCTTCTATAACTGTAGAAGAAACGTTTATCAGGATGCTTATTCTTTCCCAAAGCATTGCTTATTCTCTTTCTTGGGGGTGCTTTCTATATTTTGTTCTTTTGCTTTGAAAATTTTATGTCCTAGCCGGGCTCGGTGGCTCAGCCTGTAATCCCGCGCCTTGGGAGGCTGAGGTGAGTGGATTGCCTGAGCCCGTGGGTTCGAGACCCGCCTAGGCAACTTGGCGAGCCCTCATCTCTACAATAAATAAAAAAATTAGCCGGGCGTGGTAGCGCACGCCTGTAATTCCAGCTGCTTGGAAGGCTGAGGTCGAAGGATCGCCGGAGCCCAGCAGGTCGAGGCTGCAGTGGCCGGGAGCGGCCACTGCACTCCAGTCTGGGCGACAGAGCGAGACTGCAACTCAAAAAAAAGGAACATTTATGTCTTAAAAGGTTTGTTTTTTTTTTTTTTTTTAACCAGCCCAACATCCTGAAACTGCCGAAGTGTACCTACTTATGGCTGCCTGACTATATAAACATTAGCTATAGGTTATGCCACGCCCTATGGTCACAGGGCTTTGGATTCAGAAATCTAATTTTGAAATACAGATTTTTAAAAACTTGGTGGGCGCGAGACTGCTCACGCCTGTCATCCCAGCACTTCCAGAGGCGGAAGCGAGAGGATTGCCTGAGCCCACCGGTTCGAGACCAGCCTGGGCAACTTGTTGAGACCTCATCTCTACAATAAATCAAAAAATTAGCTGGGTGTGGTGGGCCACGCCTGGAGTTTTAGCTACTTGGAAGGCTGAGATGGAAGGATTGCCTGAGCCCAGCTGGTCGAGGTGAGTGTGCCACTGCACTCCAACCTGGGCAACAACCAACTCAGCTGGTTGAGGTGAATGTGCCACTACACTGCAGCCTGGGCAAGAAAGTGAGAATCTCACTCAAAAAAAAAAAAATTTTTTTTTAGGCATTTTTTTTTTTTGAAGAGGCAGAATCTCACTCTGAGGCTAGAGTGTAGTGACCTGATCATGGCTCACTATAACTTCAAATTCCTGGGCTTGATCCTCTGGCCTTAGCCTCCCAAATAGCTGAGACTTCAGTCACATGCCACTGTACCTGTCTGTGGACTTATATTTTTACTCTAATGAGGGAGGGCAGGCAATAAATTTTTTTTTTTTATAGAGACTAGGTCTCACTATATTGCCCAGGCTGGTCTCCAACTCCTGGCTTCAAGGGATCATCCTGCCTCAGCCTCCTAAATTGCTGGAATTACAGGCATGAGACTGAGGCTGGCTGAAAAGTTGGTCTTGATAGCTTGCTCCATTCCTGAATATTGTAACCAGTTTGTCTGCTAATCCTATCTCCTACCCACAACCTTTGGGTTATTTCCTCTGCAGGATTATTCTCTTGGGGTGATATATTCTGAGACTGTGGAGGAAGGAACTAATTTTTGTTTTATGCAAGAATTTATTTCAGCTCAGAGACTGCTGAGTTCTGGCTGCAGCAGCATATTTTAAAATATTAACATGTAAGTAAGTTGTTTGCCAGTATGTTATAAATGCATAAGGCTTTTAAATTTCTTTTCTCAGAAGAAGAAAGTCAAACAAAATCAAAGCAGCAGCAGGACAGTGATAAACTGAATTCTCTCAGCGTTCCTTCAGTTTCAAAGCGAGTAGTGCTGGGTGATTCGGTCAGTACAGGAACAACTGACCAGCAGGGTGGTGTGGCCGAGGTAAAGGGGTCCCCACTGGGAGACAAATTGGACTCTTTGATTAAACCACCTGAGTGCAGTAATGATGTCAATCTTGAGCTCCGGCAGCGAAACAGAGGGGACCTGACATCAGACACCGCCCAGAGGGGTTCCCGCCATGGCCTAGAACAGTACCTTTCCAGATTCGAAGAAGCAATGAAGTTAAGGAAACAGCTGATTAGTGAAAAACCCAATCAGGACGATGGAAGTACAGCAGAAGAATTTGACTCTTTTCGAATATTTAGATTGATGGGATGTGCTCTTCTTGCTCTTGGAGTCAGAGCTTTCGTTTGCAAATACCTGGTAAGAAAAGATAATAAATTATTAACTAATTTCATAGAAGATGCAAGTCGGTTATAATGAGTGCTTTTAATCCTTAGATGTCATTTCCAGTAGTAACTTAATATCTACCAGATCCACGTGGCTGTTTGGAGATGTATTTTAAACTTTGCAATTCATTTTAATTGTAGAATGAGGTGTTCTGATAAATGCAGAGCCTAATAATAATTACAGTTGGCCTTGTGTATCTGTGGGTTTTGTCATGTTGGTTCCTCCCCTGTGAATTCAGTCAACTATGGATCAGAAATATTTGGAAAAAACTTAAAATAATACAATGAAAAATAATACATAATAAAAATAATAATTTTTGATTTATTGTACAGATGAGGTCTCACTGTGTTGCCCAGGCTGATCTCCGACACACAGGTTCAGGCAATCCTCTCTCCTTGGCCTCCCAAAGTACTGGGATTATAGGCTTGAGCCACCGCACCTGGCCGTATTTTTTTTTTTTTAGGCTCAGTGGCTCAACCTATAATCCTGCGCCTTGGGAGGCTGAGGTGAGTGGACTGCCTGAGCCCGCGGGTTTGAGACCCGCCTGGGCAGCGAGACCTCATCTCTACAATAAATAAATAAATAAATCAGCTGGGCGTGGTAGCACATGCCTGTAATTCTGACTACTCGGAAGGCTGAGGTGGAAGGATCGCCGGAGCCCAGCAGGTTAAGGCTGCGGTGGCCGGGAGCGGCCACTGCACTCCAGTCTGGGCAATGGAGCGAGACTCCAACTCAAAAATAAAAATAAAAAAAAGAAAAATAATGCAAATAAAAATATATCCTCCTAACTAACAGTATTTTTAAAAAAGAAAAATATGGCCACTATCTACAGAGCATTTACATTGTATTAGCTATCATATATAATCTAGAAATGATTTAAAGTATTTGGGAGGAAATGGGTACATTATATACAAATACTGTGCCATTTTATAAAAAGGACTTGAACATCTGTGCATTTTGATATCTGAGGGGAACCCAAGACACTTCCTTCTCAGATACTGAACTAAAACTCTTGTATATACCGGGTACAAAAGTATACCATTCTAAGTGCTTTACATATATAAGTATTCATTTAATCCTCATTCTTATGAACTAGGTATCTTTTGAATCTGTGAAGGAATGAAGACTCAGAGAGGTTAAATCATTTGCCCAAGGTCACACAACTACTAAGTGACAGCTGGTATTAAACCCAGGCAGTTCCATTTTAGAACCAAGGGGTTAAGTTCCTACATATACCATATATTAGATAGCAGTGTTCAAATAATTTAAAACATTAAAATACAATTCCTGTCATCTTGAATATGAGGTTATTTTCCTATGGTTCAGAAGGCATTTCATCATTTTATGTTGTATTATAATGACAGTCCATTTTTGTTGCACCGTGATGTAGTCCTTTTGTCTTAAAATATGTGGAAGAATACAGGAAAGTATCACTCATAGTTCAGCATCTTGCTCTTTGAGGTATTTCTATTCAGTAGGCATTTTAAGCATACCTACCATGTGCCAGGCACATTTGCTAGACAATTAATGTTTATATCATTAAGCAAAACAGTTTTAAAAAATCTGTTTATGCAGATATTTTTGTAAATAGAATCTGTTGAGTAGCTTTGTTTTCCTCTGATGATAAATTGTTATAGCAAAGATCAGTGATGTTTTAAGCATTTAGTGAGCTGTTTAGCTCTTTCTTGTCTCTTATGTGAAGGTTTAGTGCGTTCATGCTTTGATGTTGTGTTCTATTTTTGTGCCTCATTTTTGTGTGAGATTTTTTGTTGTTTCGATTTTCTGGTTTTCTTTGCTATCGGATATTCAGATGTTTTTCACTCCCCTCATTATACTGCCATCTGGTGTGTTTGGTCCTTCACTCCCTTCACAATACTTTTGATTTAAAAAATAACTATGGGCTGGGCTCAGCCGCTCAGTCTGTAATCCCAGCACTATGGAAGGCCAAGGTGAGTGGATTGCCTGAGCCCACGGGTTCGAGACCCGCCCAGGCAACTTGGTGAGACCTCATCTCTACAATAAATCAAAAATGAACCGGGTATGGTATTGCATGCCTGTAATTCTGGCTACTCGGAAGGCTGAGGCGGAAGGATCGTTGGAGCCCAGCGGGTCGAGCCTACGGTGGCCAGGAGCGTGCCACTGCCCTCCAGTCTGGGCGACGGAGTGAAACTCCAACTCAAAAAAATGAAAATAAAAAATAATTGTGTAAATGAAATGTTATTTTGATCTTTTTTATTTTGTCTGAATAGCCAGATCACCAAGGTGATCTATGGCTCACTCCTTAATCCCAGCACTTTGGGGTGGTGGCACATCCCAGCTACTTGAGATACTGCTGGCAGAAGGATCACCTGAGCCCAGGAGTTGGAGGATGCGGTGAGCTGCCATTATGCCACTGCACTCCAGCCTGGGCAGCAGAGTAAGACTCAAAAAAAGAAAAAAAAAAGAATAGTTTATTTAAGGATCAGAGGTGATAGCTGTATGAGTTGATTCCTTTCCCCAGAGTCTGAGGAATGAATGGCACCTTTTTTTTTTTTTTTTTTTTTTTGTTGGGGTCTCACTCTGTTGTCCAGGCTGGAGTACAATGGCACACTCCTGGCCACCGCAGCCTCGACCTGCTGGGCTCAGGTGATCCTTCTGCCTCAGCCTTCCAAGTAGCCGAAACTACAGGCACAAGCTACCACGCCCAGCTAATTTTTGATTTATTGTACAGATGAGGTCTCACTGTGTTGCCCAGGCTGATCTCCGACACACAGGTTCAGGCAATCCTCTCTCCTTGGCCTCCCAAAGTACTGGGATTATAGGCTTGAGCCACCGCACCTGGCCGTATTTTTTTTTTTTTAGGAGATGGAATCTTGTTGTGTTGCCCAGGCTGGCTTCAAACTTGGGTTCAAGTGATTCTTTTGCCTCAGCCTCCTAAGTAGCTGGAAGAGTGGCATCTATTTTGAGTGCTGAGCCTCTGATGTGTGCTTGCAAGATGTCAGTTAAGTCCCTCTAGGTGAGGGAAATGTTACTACACGATGTGTTATACATCTATCACCATTTAATACTTAAAAATTGTTTTTTTGGAGTTGGAGTCTAACTCTGTCCGCCCAGGCTGGAGTGTAGTGGCACGCTTATGTCCACTGCAGCCTCAACCTGCTGGGCTCAGGCAATCCTTCTGCCTCAGCCTTCCAAGCAACTGGAACTACAGACATGTACCACCACACCTGGCTAATTTTTTGATTTATTGTAGAGATGATGTTTTGCCAAGTTGCCCAGGCTAGTCTTGAACCTGTGGGCCTAGGCAGTCCTCTCACTTCAGCCTCCCAAAATGCTGCGATTATAGGTGTAACCTACTGTGCCTGGCCACTTTAAATAATTTAAAAGGTAAGTTTTAGCAGGACGCGGAGGCTCACACCTGTAATTGGAGTACTTTGGGAGGTCGAGGAGGGAGGATCACTTGAGGCCAGGAGTTGGAGACCAGCTTTGGCAACATAGTAAGATCCCCATCTCTACCAAAATACTAAAAAATTAACTGGACATGGTGGCGCTTGCCTGTAGTCTTAGCTACTCAGGAGGCTGAGGTAGGAGGATTCTTGAGCCCAGGAGTTTGAAGTCATAGTAAGCCATGATAATGCCACTGAACTACAACCTGGGTTTACGAGAGGAAACTGAAAGCATGTGAAATAATTATGTGACTTGAGAAACATGTTTTATATTTAGAATATTAAATCTCTATTTTCTTTACCCTTTAAAAGAAGCTCTAAAAAAGATTATTTTAACCACTAAAAAAAATTTTTTTTGGCCAAGCATGGTGGCTCACATCTGTAATCCCAGCACTTTGGAAGGCTGAGGTGAGAGGATTGCCTGAGCCCACGGGTTTAAGACCAGCCTGGACAATTTGGTGAGACCTCCTCTCTACAATAAATAAAAAAATTAGCCAGGCGTGGTGGGACATGCCTGTAGTTCCAGAGGCTGCAGTGGCCGTGAGCATGCCACTGCACTCCAGCTTAGGCAACAGAGTGACACTCCAACTCAAAAAAGAAAAAAATTTTTTTTCATTTGAAGATCTCATATATTGCCTAGAGTGGAGGACAGTGTCACAATCACAGCTTGAAACTTCTGGTTTCAAGTGATCTTCCTTCCCCACCTCCCAAATATTTGGGATTATAGGTGTGCACCACCACACCTGGCAAATTTTTTTGACTTTTTTGTAGAGATGAGGTCTCCTTATGCTACCCAGGGTAACCTCAAATTCCTGAACTCAAGTGATTCTCCCAAAGTGCTGAGATTACATACAGGCATGAGCCACCACGCCAGGCCAAAAACTTAAGTTTATCTTATTGAATTTTATCTGCTATTATTTTGATTTATTGTGATTTGAATGATTATGTTGGAAATATTTAATTTTATTTTTTATCTTCACAGTCCATATTTGCTCCATTTCTTACTTTACAACTTGCGTACATGGGACTATACAAATATTTTCCCAAGGTAAATTAAATTTTTTCTAAATTATGGTGATGTATTTGGATTGATTTATGACTAGCTAATTTTAGTAACTTAAAAATATTAGTCCTACTTGTGTTCTGAATCTGTGCTATTGAAAGTGTGGTTTGCCCACCAGTGCTTATCTTCAAACTATTTGTTTCTGTTTCTGATGCATTAAGTTCAAAAAGTGAGTAATTAGAAACTTTTATAGCATTTTGACATTGCTGCAACATTTTTATTATATTTTTATCTAAATGTTGTTCCACGGTGGGTTGAGATCCTTCACGAAAGTACGTGTCTAAGAAAAGTATTCAATTTAATTACTTAGTAAATTTAGTAATTCAGCTTGTCTACAATAAAGGGAATTAATTAAAAATGGGTTTGATTATCTTACTGTGCTCCTTACTGAACACTTGATAACAATGCACTTGATCTGATATTTGTAAGAAATACTTGGCCACTATTGCAGAATAGAATGATGGTGACAATGTTTAACTGGTCTGCTTGACAGCAGATGTACATTCAGTTTTATAGGGACTGGCTTGCCTGACATAGAAGATAACTTTACTTGTGTGATCAAGTTTTGTAGGAGTTTTTTGCTGGAAAAATGGCTACTTGACTGTTTGCTTCATCATAATTAATGGGCTGACGGAAACTATGTGTGGGGTTTTAATGAATTTAAAATTTTTGAAGGATCAAATAGGTCAAATACAGAAAGTAAAAGAGTAAGAAATAATTGCAATTTTAATTGAAACATTTATTTAGAAATTACCCTTGAAATATTGATTGAAGTTTTACAGTAGAAAAAGTTTGGAAGCAGCCTAAATGTCCAGTGATAAATGACTGTGTGCCAGGCTCAGTGGCTCAGCCTGTAATCCCGCGCCTTTGGGAGGCTGAGGTGAGTGGATTGCCTGAGCCCGCGGGTTCATGACCTGCCTGGGCAACTTGGCGAGACCTCATCTCTACGATAAATCAAAAATTAGCCGGGTGTGGTAGCGCGTGCCTGTAGCTCCAGCTACTCGGAAGGCTGAGGCGGAAGGATCGCTGGAGCCCAGCAGGTCGAGGCTGCGGTGGCCGGGAGCGGCCACTGCACTCCAGTCTGGGTGACAGAGTGAGACTCCAACTCAAAAATAAATAAATAAATAAGTGACTATGTAAAAAAATTATGGCATATCTATTCAGAATGAAGAAACTGTCCATGTACTGATACTGGTAAACTCTCCAAGAAATACTAAGAGAGGAAAAAAAAACCAAAGTGCAGAATAGGAACTATAGTGTTCTCCTTTGTTTTTGAAAAGGAGGAAAAAAGTATATTATTTGATTTTGCTTATATATGCATACAGAAATTTTGGAAGAATATATATGAAATTTAGCAATGCTTATGGCCGGGTGCGGTGGCTCATGCCTGTAATCCCAGCACTTTGGGAGGTGGAGGTGAGAGTATTTCCTGAGCCCAGGGATTTGAGACCAGCCTGGGTAACTTGGCGAGACATTTTCTCTACAATAAATCAAAAATTAGCCGGGTGTGGTAGTGCGTGCCTATGGTTCCAGCTACTGGGAAGGCTGAAGCAGAAGGATCTCCTGAGTCCAGCAGGTCGAGGCTGTGGTGGCCATCAGCCTGCCACTGAACTCCAGCCTGGGAGACAGAGTGAAACTCCAACTCAAAAAAAACAAAAAAACAATGCTTATGTGAGATGTGTATGGGTTACTAGGTGAATGGAAAAGAGAAAAAGGGATACTTGACTGTATACTTTCTCCCAACGACATTTTGTTAAGCATTTTTTTTTTCTTTTTTCAATTTTATTTGGTTAGGTTCATAGGGACCCTAACTACGAACAATACTACAAACTCTTGATATTATCCTTGTGATAGTCATAACGGTAGTTTGTTGTTGTGTATTTTCTCAAAAGTTTACAAGAAACCATCTCCACAATGTCAGATGATCTGTATTTGACTAGAGTGGCAAAAACTCAAAGAAATATGTGACCATGGGGACACTATAACATATGAATTTAGAATGCTGGTAATTGTGAGTGACACCAAGGCCGTATGTTTTGGTCACTGTCTCAACCTAAGTAAAAACCTAACCGAAAAGGGGACATTTTTAAACAAAATTATAGGAAGCCATTGTTTTGGACTGAGCTTGTGCACTAGGCCTCAACAGACGAGATCAATCCAAAATGGAGTCACTCATGCTAAATGCAACCTAAACTATAACTTTAAGAAAGCACCCAGGCTTAGTGGCTCACGCCTATAACCCCAGCACTTTGGGAGGCTGAGGTGACAGGATTGCCTGAGCCCATGGGTTTAAGATCAATCTGGGCAACTTGGTAAGACCTCATCTCTACAATAAATCAAAAAAATTAGCTGGGCATGGTGGCATGTGCCTGTAGTTCCAGCTACTTGAAAGGCTGAGGCGGAAGAATTGCCTGAGCCTAGAATGTTGGGACTGCAGTGGCCATGAGCATGCTACTGCACTCCAGTCTGGGTGACATAGTGAGACTCTGACTCAAAAAAAAAAAAAAAGAACGAAAGAAAGCAGATAGATCCCAATAAAAGAACAGATTTTGGTTTTTGATTGAAAACAGGAGAATCCAGCAAGTACCCTCTACTCTACTCTTACAAAAACGAAAAAAAAACCCTGAAATTCTTGTGCCCATCTTACAAAAACCACTGTTCTGCTATCGTCCAGGGGATTTGAGACCAAATAAGTATATTTATAATGGTGAGAGTGATGTCAATGCCTAAAGTTTTGATCATTTTGTTAATTTTGGAACTGTTAAATTACATTTAGCCTGAAGTTGCCATTTTACATGTTTACATTTTTATGTGCCATTTTACATGTTTACATTTACATGTTTACATTTACATGTTCAGCCTAAAGGTTTCTTTGTGAATAGTGAACTGTAATCTAACTGGATGTGTAAACAGATCACAGCCTACTCTTGTGTCAATCCTAAAGCAGTTTTAAACACAAAAAAGTTGACAGAATTGTGCCACGAACACTCATTTGTAACTACCATCTAGATTCCACAGTATTATATTCATTGTGTATCTGTCTAATTTTCTACCTATTTTCAATCTAATTTTTCTTGATACACTGCAAAGTATTTCATAGATGGACACATCAGTATACTTCACCCACAATTCAGTATTTGTTTATTGTTTTATTTTATTTTTTGAGTCAGTCTCACTTTGTCACTCATGCTAGAGTGTAGTGGCACAATCATGCCTACCTCGACCTGATGAACTGAGGCGTTCCTTCCACCTCAGCCTTCCAAGTAGCTGGGACTATAGGCATACACCACCATGCCTGGCTAATTTTTTGCTTTATTGTAGAGATGAGATCTCGCTATGTTGCCCAGTCTAGTCACAAGCCCTTGGCTCTGGCAATCCTCTTGCCTCTGCCTCCCAAAGTGCTGGAATTACAGGCATGAGCCACCGCATCTGACAGTTCTTTTTTCGGTCAGAGTCTCGCTCTGATGCCTAGACTGGAGTGTAGTGGCATGTTCACAGCCACCACAGCCTCAACCTGCTGGGCTCAGGCTATCCTCTCGCTTCAGCCTTCCAAGTAGCTAGAACTACAGGCATGTGTCACCATGCCTAGCTAGTTTTCTTTTCTTTTCTTTTCTTTTTTGAGTTGAAGTCTCACTCTTTCACCCAAACTGGAGTGCAGTGGCCGCTCCTGGCCACCACAGCCTTGACCTGCTGGGCTCCGGCGATCCTTCTGCCTCAACCTTCCAAGTAGCTGGAACTACAGGCACGTGTTACCATGCCCGGCTAATTTTTTTTTTACTGTAGAGATGAGGTCTCGCCAAGTTGCCCGGATGGGTCTCGAACCCACGGCCTCAGGCAATCCACTCACCTCAGCCTCCCAAAGCACGGGATTACAGGCTGAGCCACCGAGCCCAGCTCTAGCTAGTTTTTTGATTTATTGTAGAGACAAGGTCATGCCAAGTTACTCGGACTGGTCTCAAACCCGTGGGCTCCAGCAGTCATCTTTGTCTTTGCTTCCCAAAGTGCTGGAATTACAGATGTGAGTCACTGTGTCTGGCAGTTCTTTTTTCTTAAGGTGACATTTCTTTTTTTCTTTTCTTTTTTTTGAGTTGGAGTCTCACTTTTGTCACCCAGGCTGGAGTGCAGTGGCACACTCACGGCCACTGCAACCTCGACCTCTTGGGCTTAGGTGATCCTTCTGCCTCAACCTTTCAAGTAGCTGGAACTACAGGCACACGCCACCATGCCTAGCTAATTTTTATGATTTATTGTAGAGATGAAGTCTCACCAAGTTGCGCAGGCTGATCTCGAACCCCTGTGCTCAAGGTACTCTTCTCGCCTCTGCCACCCAAAGTGCTGGGATTATAGGCATGAGCACCATGCCCAGCCATTAGGTAACATTTTCATAAGTGAAATGCTCAAGTCTCAAGTATACCATTTGATAAATTTTGACAACCTGTTAATCGCATGTCCCTTTCAAGGTTTAGTACTTTGCTGTCACCCCAGGAGGTTCAGTCATGCTTCTTTCCAGGCAGTCCCAGCTCCTACACCCAAGAGATCATTTTCCCCATCATAGATTAGATTTGTCTCATTTGATAATTCTTTTTTTTTTTGAAAATAGAAAGAAGTTTATTATTCACCTTTCACAGATTTGAAAGGGGACTGACACTCAGAGGCAAGTGTGGCCTCCAAAGGGCCACAAAAGCCAGGCTCAGTGGCTCACCCTGTAATCCCGTACCTTGGGAGGCTGAGGTGAGTGGATTGCCTGAACCTGCAGGTTTGAGACCCACCTTGGTAACTTGGCGAGACCTCATCTTTACAATAAAAATCAAAAATTAGCCAGGCATGGCAGCGTGCGCCTGTAGTTCCAGTTACTTGGAAGGCCGAGGCGGAAGGATTGCTGGAGCCCAGTAGTCGAGGCTGCAGTGGCCGGGAGCGACCATAGCACTCCAGTCTGGGCGACAGAGTGAGACTCCAACTCAAAAAAAAAAAAAAAAAAAGAGCCACAAAAATGGGTGTATTTGAGGGCTTTTGGAGAGGAGAGAGAGCGGCAGTTCTCAGTGTTAAGAGGAGAATGAGAGAATGGCATATCTCGGTGGGACCTCCAAAAATGTTAGGGTCACACTCTCCTAGCAGGGCCTCCAGAATGTTAGGTCTGACCCACTGCGGATGTCGGTGTCTGGGGTGCAACCTGATGCTGCGTGAAAGATGCAAAGAATTGCACAGAAGTTAGATTAGAAAATATTGTTTATTTAAAGTAAATTAGTGAGAGAGAGAAAGAGAAGATTCACCTCCCCAAGGTGGGGGAGGGGGCCAAAACCAGGAAGCATGGCGACAGCCATAGCTCAAAGAGCACGTGGACACACCAGAGTCTAGCAAGGCAACGGCCTAATAATCCTCATAAATGGAATCATTCCTGTTTGCACCTTTTTTTTTTTTTTGAGTTGGAGATCTCACAGTGTCTCAGGCTGGAGTGCTGTGGTACAATCATTGCTTACCACAGCCTCAACCTCCTGGCTCAGGTGATCCTCTCACTTCAGCTTCCTAAATAGCTGAGTCTGCAGGTGCACACTGCCATACCTGGCTAATTTTTAAAAATTTTTTGTAGAGTTGAGTTCTTGCTATGTTGCCCAGGCTGGACTTGGGCTCCTTCAAAAGTGCTGGAATAGCTGGGCTCGGTGGCTCAGCCTGTAATCCCGCGCCTTTGGGAGGCTGAGGTGAGTGGATTGCCT
>NW_007247278.1:71928-79483 GCF_000164805.1 Carlito syrichta | reverse complement strand
TTTTTTTTTTTTTTTTTTTTTTTGCTGAATAATATTCCATTATATGAATAGATCCATTTATTTATCTAATCTCTTATTGAGGGACATCTTGATTGTTTCCAGTTTTTAGCTATTATGACTAAAACTGCTACGAACTTTCTTGCATGAATCTTTTTGCAGACATAGTCTTCCATTTTTCGTAAGTAACTATAGCTTTTTATACTTCTTAAATTTTTGAATCTATGACTGAATTTTGTGAAACTAAATCAATAAATTAAGAGCAACCTGGTGAGGCATTGTCTCTACAATAAATCAAGCAAAATTGGCCAGGAGTGGTGGCGCACACCTATAGCTCCAGCTACTTGGAAGGTTGTGGCAGAAGGATCTCCTGAGTCCAGCAGGTCGATGCTGTGGTGGCCGTGAGCGTACCACTGCCCTCCAGCCTGGGCAACAGAGTGAGACTCCAACTCAAAAAAAAAAAAAGAAAAGAAAAATTCAGCTTTTTCATTTCTTTTAAAAAAAGAGACTGGTGACTGGGCATAGTGGCTCACGCCTATAATTCCAGTACTTTGGGAGGTTGAGGCAGGAGGATTAGTTGAACCCAGGAATTTGAGGCAACCTGGGCAACAGACATAGACCCTGTTTCTACCACAAAAAAGAGAGAGAGAGACTAGAAAATTATGTTAAGAAATAAATGTTCTCTGTACCTCCAAAAGTATTCTGAATTGCTCAGTGATATCCTACTGCATGTGTAATCAGGTGTAAATTCCCTTGCATGGCAATGATGGCCTTACAGGATGCTCCTAGGATTCTGTTACAAGTTATTCACAGTTCTTCAATACACATAGTATTCGTCTGCCTCTGACTTGTCATGAGATTCTTCATACAAAGAGATTTCTCCTTTCACTTCTGCCAGTCAAAATCCTGCCCATTCTTGAAGGCCTGTTTTAGTTCTACTTACTCTGAAACCTTTCTTTGTGATTTATTTACATAAAACACTGGAGTAATTTCTGTCTCCTTTGAGCCCCTGTACCATCCATTATCCATGTCCGTTTCCTAGCAATTTTTTATGTCCTGATTACTATATGTTTTCCTGTTTTTGTCTTGTATGGTTATTTATATTTTAAATTATTATTTATAGCCGGGCTTGGTGGCTCAGCCTGTAATCCCGCACTTTGGGAGGCTGAGGTGAGTGGATTGCCTGAGCCTGTGGGTTCGAGACCCGCCTGGGCAACTTGGCGAGACCTCATCTCTGCAATAAATAAATAAATAAATTAGCCGGGTGTGGTAGCGCGGGCCTGTAGTACCAGCTAATTGGAAGGCTGAGGCGGAAGGATCGCCGGTCGAGGCTGCGGTGGCCAGGAGCAACCACTGCACTCCAGTCTGGGTGACAGAGTGAGACTCCAACTCAAAAAAAAAAAAATTTTTTTTAAATTTATGTCTTACTTCCAAGATGACACTTTGTTTTTTTTTTTTTTTTGAGTTGGAGTCTCATTCTGTGGCCCAGGCTGTAGTGCAGTGGCACATTCAACGGTCACTGCAGCCTCGACCTGCTGGGATCAGGTGATCCTTCCACCTCAATCTTCCAAGTAGCTGGCATGTGCCACCATTCCTGGCTAATTTGTTTGATGTATTGTAGAGATGAGGTCTTACCATGTTACCAAGACTGGTGTCAAACCCGTGGGCTCAGGTAATTCTCTTGCCTCAACCTCCCAAAGTGCGGTGATTACAGGTGTGAGCCACCATGTCACCGTGCCTGGCTGACTTAAAACTTTTAATAGCAAGAATGATGTCTCCTGTTGCCTAGCAGTTTGCTTATTTACATATTATATGCTCAGTAAATTATAAGATTAATTTGAGTCTTTCTCTATCCAGGGTGAAAAGAAGATAAAGACAACAGTACTAACAGCTGCACTTCTGTTATCTGGAATTCCTGCTGAAGTGATAAATCGATCAATGGATACTTACAGCAAAATGGGCGAAGTCTTCACAGATCTCTGTGTCTACTTTTTCACTTTTATCTTTTGTCATGAACTGCTTCATTATTGGGGCTCTGAAGTACCTTAAGCCAACTCAAAAGGAGAAGCTTAAAAAAAGAAACAGTTACTCTTCTATATTGCAGTGTCTCTAAAGGAGGCAAATTGGTTTATACCTTTATGCAATTTTTTTACTTTATAGTGGTTGTAAAACCACTTTATTAGGAATGGGATGGCAGGTTCCCTGATTTTAAAAGGGTTGAGTTTGTATTAGTACTGATATGAAGAATAGAGTACCAGTGTCATTCATTGGTTTTCCTTGTTTAATTAGAATCCCTATTCTATACCTTCCCCTAACATCTCAGATTTGTGTTTCTCTTGGGGGCTCAGTTAGTGCTTTTAGGAGAGCAGATAACATGGTGTCATCCCTAAAGACTGCTGCTTGTATTTGTGTTATTCTGTTCTGAAAAATGAAGTCATCCAAAAAATAAAATGAAAGAAACTGAATTGTCTAAGGTTAAATCTGCACATTGTAACTTTTCTTGTTAAGTATCTTAATTTTTACTCCAGCACAAATATTTAATCAAATGATTTATACCTGTGAAATTAGAAAGTATTTATATAGTTTTTATTTGCTGTATGCCAAATTTATATTTGAAATTTTTTTTTTTGTAAATTTCTGCTCTTGGGTTTTCAATTTTCTTTTTTCCTTTTTATTCTTTAGTCAGAGACTCACTCAGTTGCCAAGGCTAGAGTACAGTGGTATGCTTATAGCTACTGCAGCCTCAACTTACTGGGTTCAGATGATCCTTTCACTTCAGTCTTCCAAGTGGCTGGAACTACAGGAATGCACCAACATGCCTGTCTATTTTTTGATTTATTGTAGAGACGAGGTCTTGCCAAGTTGCCCAGTCTGGTCTCAAACCCGTGGGCTCAGGTAATCCTTTCGCCTCTACCTCCCAAAGTGTTGGGATTACAGGGATGAGCCACCATGCCTGGACCAAAGGATGTTTTTTGTTTTGTTTTGTTTTGTTTTAAAGAAATGAGAACAGAATGGTTAGATATAAAAATGGAATCTGAAGAATTGAGGGTATGCAACCCAATAACATAAATACCGTTTCCTTCCCTCAGTGTTATAGATGAATTTCCCTAACTTGGTATTTAGAAGGTTTGTCTTCTTTTTTCTTTTTTTTGAGTTGGAGTCTCACTCTTTGTCACCCAGGCTGGAGTGAGTGCAGTGGCACATTCACGGCCACCGCAGCCTCGACTTACTGGGCTCAGGCAATCCTTCTACCTCAGCCTTCCAAGCAGCTGAAACTACAGATACATGCCACACGCCTGGCTAATTTTTTTATTTATTGTAGAGATGGGGTCTCCCCATGTTGCCCAGGCAGATCTGGAACCTCTGGGCTCAGACAATCCTCTTGCCTTGGCCTCCCAAAGTGCTGGGATCCTGACTGGCAGAATTGTCATGTTAATGTGTTATCCCAAAGGGGAGTTAGAAATAAAGTATCTTCAAGAGGGCTCTAGCCCAAGGGTTTTAGTTCCAGTGTAGATTCCAAAAAGATTAGTGATCTAGGAATAAATACATTTCCTGAAGTTTTGTTTTTTTACTTAAAATCAATAAATTTGAGTGTGATTTAAAAGTCTGTAACATGGCAACAGACACTTTTGCTGTTGTCCTGCGTGTTGTGCCTTTCACAACATCTCTCCTAAATAAATCTTTTTTTTTTTAGTTTAAAAAAATTCTGTAACATTAACCAGTAGTGGTGGTGTGTGCCTATAGTCCCAGCTACTTAAAACTGAGGCGGGAAGATTGCTTTACCCCAGGAGTTCAAGGCTGAAGTGAGCTATGATCCTTCCTCCACCAAATCTGGATCCCATGCCTTTCCTATATGCATGCACCATAGCTCTACTGGATATCTGGGAGTCATTTTTTTTTTTTTTTGAGTTGGAGTCTCACTCTGTCACCCAGGCTGGAGTGCAGTGGCATGCTCACCGCTACCATAGCCTTGACCTGCTGGACTCAGGCGATCTTTCCGCCTCAGCCTTCCAAACAGCTGAAACTACAGGCTTGGGCCACCATGCCCAGCTAATTTTTTTATTTATTGTAGAGACAAAGTCTCGCCATGTTGCTCAGGCTGGTCTTGAACCCCTGAGCTCAGGCAATCATCTTGCTTCTGCCTCCCAAAGTGCTGGGATTACAGGCTTGAGCCACTGCTCCTGGCTGGGAGTTATCTTTATTTCTTCCTTTCCCTCATAGCTCACATCCAATTTTCCAATTAGTGCTTTTTTTTTTTTTTTTTTTTTTTTTTTGAGTTGGAGTCTCACTCTGTCACCCAGACTGGAGTGCAGTGGCCGCTCCCAGCCACTGCAGCCTCACCTGTTGGGCTCCGGCGATCCTTCTGCCTCAGCCTTCCAAGTAGCTGGAACTACAGGCATGTGCTACCACACCTGGCTCATTTTTTTTTTTGATTTATTGTAGAGATGAGGTCTCGCTGCCCAGGCGGGTCTCGAACCCATGGGCTCAGGCAATCCACTCACCTCAGCCTCCCAAAGGCGCGGGATTACAGGCTGAGCCACCGAGCCTGGCTGATTAGTGCTTTAAATCTGGGTCAAGAATGTGACCACTTCTTGCTGTCTCCACCGTTGAAGCCACTAGTGGCTTGCTATGTTTCAGACCGAAATCCCCATTCCTTGCCTGCAGTGGCTCTGATGCCTGACCCTCTTTGGTGTACATCCTGTCACATTAGTTCAGGCCTTCTGACTCTTGGTGTTGACTACAGGATCCTCCAGGATCTGCCCCTCTTCCCTGCTACTCACTGCTACTGTCTGTACAGCATGGGGAGGAGAGAAACAGTAACTCACCACCAGACATTCTGAATCTTGACTGCACTCTAGAGTCACCTGGGAAGCCTAAAAATTCCCAGGGCACAAGAAACTCCCCGGGCCAATCAAACCAGAATGTTGGGATGGAACCCAGGCATCCGTTTTTATTTTTTCTACATCCAGAATGCAGGGGAAAAAAAGGTTTTAAAGCTTCCCAGCAGGGCGACATGGCTCATGCCTGTAATCCCAACACTTTGGGAGACCAAGGCGAGTGGATTGCTTGAGCCCAGAAGTTCAAGCGTAGCCTAGGTAACCTAGCAAGACCCATCTCTACAAAAAATTAGCGAGGTGTGGTGGCGTGTGCCTAGTGTCCCACTGGGGAGGTTGGCTTTAGTTATCTATGGTTGTGCCAACGCACTCCAGCCTGGCAACAGTGAGGCCATCCCCCCCTAAAAGTAGGCAGTGTTGACAACCATTATAATCGTCCTCTTCACCAAGTTAACTCCTAATCAGTCTTCAATTCAAATCTCACCTCAAAGATCACTTACTTCCTCAGAGAATTCTTTTTTCTAAATCTTGTGTTTATTTTGCTTATGTCTCCCTGAAAGGAGGGAGTCTTAAAAATTTAGAACATAATGTAGCCGTTGTAAATCAGCATAGTTATTTTGCTTAGGCCTCATCCCTTGACATTCCCTTGCTGTGCAGTTTGCATGGCCCCCACGTCCTTTTACCCTATAATCATTAACAAGAAAAATACTTTTAGAAATGATGATAACACAGACCCCTTAAGCATGTCTGGTCTTGCTAACAATCTATCTTTTAGGCAATTGTATTGATACATTGTTATTGGCCACCCCTGATGACTTCCAGCACACCACTGCGAGTCCTGTTTATTGGTATATTGTTATCGTAGGGCCATGACAACCTCCGGCCCACCATCTGAGATCATGAGACATTGATGCCTGACGATGTCAAGATACATGTGACTGCTATGGAAACCAAGGAATACCACACTGGACGTTCCTTTTGACCCAGACCTCCTCCAGGTCTAAGCCCCTCTTTGCTTTAAAGGTCCTTAAATATGCCTCTTTTCCAGCCTTCCCCACCACACTCACCTGAGTGCCATCCCCCTTCCATCTGTGAAAGGCTAATCATAAACTTTACTTCCTTCTATTTTCCTCTTTATTGCAATCTTGCATTATTCCTGTGGCACCAGCCCACCTTGCCTCAGTTTATTCTTTCACTCCCTATGTTGCCCAGGCTGATCTGGCACTCCTGTCTCAATTCCTGTCGGCCTCCTAAGTGTTGGAATTACAGGAATGGCTTCTGTGCCTGTTTGTGTTTTCAGTCATGTCTATTCATCTCACTACACCGTGAGCACCCAATGATCTAGCACAGGCCTGGCACATGACAACGCATAAGAACGAATGAGGGAGCCGGGCTCGGTGGCTCAGCCTGCAATCCCGCGCCTTTGGGAAGCTGAGGTGAGTGGATTGCTTGAGCCCGCCGGTTCGAGACCCGCCTGGGCAGCAAAACCTCACCTCTACAATTAAAAAAACTCAGCCAGGCGTGGTAGCGCATGCCTGTAATTCCGGCTACTCCAAAGGCCGAGGCGGAAGGATCGCCGGAGCCCAGCAGGTCGAGGCTGCGGTGGCCGGCAGCGGCCACTGCACTCCAGTCTGGGCGACCGAGTGAGACTCCAACTCAAAAAAAAAAAAAAAATAAATAAATAAATAAAAGAACAAATGAGGGAATGTATAAAGAATAGAGAGTGTATTTAGAGATGGTTGTAGCATTCTTTTGCGCAAATAAAGGCGTACGTCAGTACAGGCCGTGGGGCAGCAGCTGGCTGCCCAGAACGCCTCCGTGGCGGTTGCAGGAGAGGCTTTTCTCTCAGGGTGGTTAGGCTGAGGCTCCGCCCTGCATCGCAGCGACCAGGGCGCCGGGGCGGTGCGTCCTCCAATCGCAAGGTGGCGCTGTGACGGGGGCCAGCTGCTTCCGGCTGGTTTATCCCTTTCTTCTGCAGCCGGCGCCCGCACGTCCTGTTTTCGTTGGCCAGGCTGGGATGGCCGCCGCCGCTGCAGCTGCTGCCGCTTCTTAGTGCTGGTTCTTGTCGGTCTCGCCGAGGGCAGCGTAGTCCCCTTCTTTGTCCCGCTCGCCTGCGCGTCGTACCCAAGGGGCCGGCTTTCCCGTGGCCGGCAGCATGGGCCGGGAGTCACGGTGAGGGCATCGAGCGGGCCAGCGAGCGGTTCCTCGGGGTCGGGAGAAGAGGCGGGAGTGGAGGTGGCCGCCGGTCCTAGCTTTTATGGCATTTGCTTTTGGGAACTTGGTAAAAAATTTGTTGATTACTCTGATGTACATAAGGTTGTTTTCTACATTTTCTTCTAGGATTCTTAAGGTTTGAGGTTTCACATGTAGGTCTTTGATCCATTTAGAGTTGGTTTTTGTATATTGTAATAGGTAAGGGTCCAGTTTGATTCCTCTGCATGTGGTCAACCAGTTTTCCTAGTACCATTCCTCTGCATGTGGTCAGCCAGTTTTCCTAGTACCATTTGGCAAATATGGTCTCCTTTCCCCAGTGGTTGTTATTGGTGGTTTTGTCAAAGATGAGTTGGTTGAGAGACCAAATTTTTGCTTCCAAAATCTCTGTCCTGTTCCATTGGTCTATATGCCTATTCTTGTACCAGTACCAGGCTGTTTTAGTTACTGTAGCCTTGTAGTAAAGTATAAAGTCTGGAAGCATGAAGCTTTTGTTCCTTTGCTGAAGATTG